>NW_007739077.1:7559-10451 GCF_000696425.1 Galeopterus variegatus | reverse complement strand
AAAAAAAAAAAAAAAAAAAAAAAAAAAAAAAAGCCAGAGGCATAACACTATGTAACTTCAAATTATACTACAAAGGTATTGTTACCCAAACAGCATAGTACTGGTATAAAAATAGACATTCAGACCAGTGTAATAGAATTGAGAACCCAGAAATCACCCCTCAGGCCTATAGCCATCTGACATTGGACAAAGGCAACAAAAATCTACATGGGGGAAAAGACTGCCTCTTCAACGAGTGGTGCAGGGAAAACTGGATATCCACATGCAGAAGAATGAAACTAGATATGCATCTCTCACCATATACTAAAATCAACTCAAAATGGATTAAAGACTTAAGTATAAGACCTGAAACTGTAAAATTAGTAACAGAAAATATAGGTGAAACACTTCAGCAACAAGGTCTGGGCACAGGCTTTATGAACATGAGCCTGAAAGCACAAGCAGCCAAAGAAAAAGTAAACAAATGGGACTATATCAAACTAAAAAGCTTCTGCACAGCAAAGGAAACAATCAACAGAGTGAAATGACAACCTACAGAGTGGGAGAAAACTTTTGCTAACTATGCATCTGACAAGGGGTTAATATCCAGAATATACATAGAACTCAAGCAATTATTCAGTAAAAAAAACCAAACAACTCAATTAAAAAATGGTCAAAGGAGCTGAATAGATATTTTTCAAAGGAAAATATACAAATGGCCAACAGATACATGAAAAATGCTCAACATCAGTAGTCATCAGGGAAATGCAAATTAAAACTACATTGAGATACCACCTCACCCCAGTTAGACTGGCTATAATAAAAAAGATGGTGAGTAACAAATGCTGGTGAGGGTGTGGAGAGAAGGGAACACTCCTACACTGTTGGTGGGACTGTAAATTAGTACAACCACTATGGAAAACAGTATGGAGGTTTCTCAAACAACTACAGATAGATTTTCCACCTGATCCAGCAATCCCTCTTCTGAGTATATACCCAGAGGAATGGAAATCATCATGTGGAAGGGATACCTGCACTCCCATGTTCATCACAGCTCTGTTCACAATAGCCAAGATATGGAACCAACCTAAATGTCCATCGATGGACGATTGGATAAGGAAACTGTGGTATACATACACCATAGAAAACTACTCTGCCATAAAAAAGAATGAAATATTCCCATTTGCAACAACCTGGCTGAACCTGGAGAAACTTATGTTGAGTGAAATAAGCAAAGCACAGAGGGATAAATACCACATGTGCTCACTCATATGTGGGAGCTAAGAGAGAAAGAAAGAAAGAATGATCACAGTGGTGTGTTGGCCTTACAGAGGGAGGAAACATTCCTAGGGCTACAAAGTGGAGGCGGGAGGGAGGTTGGGGGATAATTGGGTGGGGGACACGGGGTACAAAAGTAATTTCTGGTAATGGGTATGCTGCCAGTATATATCTGGCCATCACATCATGGGCACAAGGGGTGACAATTAGCTTTGTATCTCATGAATATTCATAATAAAATAACATTTGTATTTTGAAATAGTTAATAGATTTCAAAAATCCTACTTAGAATCCATGTAGCCTTTTCCCAGTTTTCCTCAAAGGTCATGTATTATACAAGTATAATTGCAGTAAAATATGAAAACCAGAAAATTGACACTGGAAGAATACTTGTAACTAGACTACAAACATCCGGTTTTCACTGTTTTTTCCCATTCACTCATTTTTGTATGTATTTGTTTGTATATTTCTATGCAATTTGATCACACACAGATACCACCACAATCAAGATATGAAACTATTCCATCATTCAAGGAACACCCTCCTGCTACCCCTTTAAATTCCCCCCACATATCAGCACCCCCACCTCCAGCCCCGCCCCCAGCAACAACTGATGTCTTTGTCTCCATAGTCTTATCATTTTGATGATGTCATGTAAGTGGCATCATACAGTAGGTAACCTATAGATCAGCTTGGGGAGAACTGGCATCTTTCCTTCACTGAGTCTCCTGACTCATGAATATGCTATGTCTTTCCATTAATTTAGACATTCTTTGATTTCTTTCATCAGAAAAACTCTTCACTAAGCACAGGTTTTTCGATGAATAAATAGTTTATTCTTTTTTACTGCTAAGTAGTAGTCCTTTGTATGGATGTACCAGATTTCATTTAACCACTCACCCATTAAAGGGCATTTAAGTTCTTTAGGGTTTTTTTTGTTTGTTTTGGGAGGGTTTTTTTTTTTTTGCTGTTATTAATAAAACTGTTATGAATAAATACTATGAACATTTGTGCACAAATTTTTATGTGAACGTAGTTTTTATTTCAGTGCTACAAATTCCCTAGAATATAATTTTTGGTCATATGGTATTCATCTTTACTATTTTTTAACAGCTTTACTGAGATGTCATTCACATGCCATACAAAGTATACAATTTAGTGGGTTTTAGTATATTCACCGATATGTCCAATGATCACCACAGCCAATTTTAGACCGTTTTCATCACCTCATAAATAAACCCTGTACCCGTCAGCTACCACTCCCCTACCTTCCACCCCGAGCAACCACTAAGATTAGATTTTTTTGTAGACTTTCTTTGTAGATTTTCACATTCTAGACTTTCATATGAATGTAATTGTACAATATGTGGCCTTTCATGGCTGACTTCTTTCTCTTAGCATAATGTTTTTGAGGTCCATCCAAGTTGTAGTATGTCTCATACTTTGTTCCTTTTTATGGACAAAGTATTCCATCATATGGACATACCACATTTTGTTCATCCACTCATCTGTTGGCTGACATTTGGGTTGTTTCCACTTTGGGGCTATTATGAATAATACAGCTATAAGTATTTGTGTACATATTTTGTGTGTGTGTGTGTGTGTGTGTGTGTGTGTGTGTGTGTGTGTGTGTGT
>NW_007739077.1:4370-6468 GCF_000696425.1 Galeopterus variegatus | reverse complement strand
TAAGATGTGGTATTTCTCTTTCTGTGCCTGGTTGTTTTACTTGGCATAACTTTCTGCAGACTCTCCCATGTTGCTGCAAATGGCAGAATTTCATTCTTCTTTATGGCTGAGTAGTATTCCATTGGGTAAATATACCACATTCTCATCATCTAGCCATCCATTGATGGACATTTAGGTTGGTTCCATAGCCTAGCTATTGAAAATAGAGCTGTGATAAACATGGGAACGCAGCCATCCTTGCAGATGTGAATGGTATCTCACTGTGGTTTTGATTTGCATTTCCCTGACGATTAGTAATATGGAACTTCTTTTCATATACTTATTGGCCATTGTATATTTTCCCTAGAAAATGTACGCAAATTTTTGCCCATTTTTAATTGCGTTATTTGTATTTTTATTACTGAATTGTAAAAGTTATATATTCTAAACCCAAGCCCCTTATCATAAATATGATTTACAAGTATTCTCTCTCATTGCATGGACTGTCTTTTCATTTTCTTGATGAAAAGACACAAAAGTTTAAAATTTTGATGAAATCTAATATATCTATGTTTTCTCTTTTTGTGAATGCGTATCCTTTGAAACACAAAAGTTTAAAATTTTGATGAAATCTAATATATCTATGTTTTCTCTTTTTGTGAATGCTTTTGATGTAATATCTAAGAATTCCTGCCAAATCTAAGGTCATGAAGATTCTCTCCTATAATTTATTCTAAGAGTTTTATAGTTTTAGTTCTTTGATCCATTTTGAGCTAATTTTGTATATGGTATGAGGTAAGAATCCAACATCACGGGTTTTTTTTTTTGCTTGTGGATATCCTGTTATCACAGTACCATTTGTTGAAAGTGAATATATAATTTTATTAAAAATTTCCANTATCCTGTTATCACAGTACCATTTGTTGAAAGTGAATATATAATTTTATTAAAAATTTCCAAACTGTTTTTCAGAGTCTGTATTATTTTAGATTCCCACCAGCAATGTATGAGAAAACTGGGTTCTCTTCATCCTTGCCATTATTTGATGTTATTATTTTTTATCTTAGCTGGGAATGTAGTGATATGTCATCATAGCTTTAGTTTTCATTTCCATAGTGGCAAATTATTTCAAATACCTTTTCATATGCTTATTTACCATGCATATTTCTTTTTTGGTGAAAGGTCTCTTTATGGTTTTTGCCCATGCTCTAATTGGATCTTTTGTATTTTTTACTATTGAGTTTTGAGTGATCTTTATATATAAATGTATTTTAGACATAAGACTTTTGTCAGATATGCGGGTTGCAATATTTTTTCTAAGTCTGTAGCTTATATTTTCTTTTGTAACAGGGTTTTTAACAGAGCAAACTTTTAATTTTGATGAAATCCTATTTATCATATTTTTCTGCTTATGGTCCTCACTTTTGGTATCACATCTAAAAACTTGTTGCCTAGACTTTGGTCTGAAAGATTTCCCCCTATGTTTTCTTCCAAATGGTTTATAGTTTTATATTTAAATCTATTCTGAATTAATTTTTGTACGTGGTGTGAAGTTTAGATCAATGTTCTTTTTTTTTAAACTATGTGTATCCAATTGCTCCAGCACCATTCATTGGAAAGGCCTCCATTGACTTGCTTTATCCCTGTTGTAAAAAATCACTTACACATGTTCGAGTCTATTTCTGGGATCCCTATTCTGTCTCATTGGTCTACATGTCTACCCTCCACTGATACCACGCTGTCTCTCTTATTGTGGCTACACAGTAAATCTTAACACAGGGCAGAGTACTTGCCCCCACTTCAACTCTTCTTTGAAATTGTTTTAGTTACTCAAGTTCCTAAGCTTTTTCATATAATTTTTAGAATAAACTTGTCTATATGAACAAAATATCTAGCTGGAATTTTGAAAGACACTAGGGAGAATTGATANGCTGAACTCACTTATTATTTTAGGAGTTGGCTCTTTTTATTCTTGGGATATTTGATGTTGACAATTAGGAAGGGTTTTATTTTGTTCTTTCCAAATTGTATAAATTTTATTTCCTTTTTTTTTTTTTATTTTGTCTTTTTTCGTGTCCGGCAACGGATCGCAACCCTCAGTGTTGCGCCCGTACTGGAC
>NW_007739077.1:2357-3370 GCF_000696425.1 Galeopterus variegatus | reverse complement strand
CGCACCTCGCTCAGCCAGTGAGCGGGAACCGGTCTGTATGTGGGATCCGAACCCTCGGCGGGAGCGCCGCCGCACTCCCAAGCGGCGCACTGTAGCAGTGCGCCACCGGGCCGGCCCTTGATTTCCTTTTTATGCTTGAATGTACTGGCTAGAACTTCCAGTACTATGCTAAATAAGAGTGGTGAGATTGGGCATCTTTGCCTTGTTCCTAATACTGAAGAGAAGCATTTAGTCTTTTACTATAAGTGTGATGTGAGACAAAAGCTTTTATAGATGTTATTTGTAGTGGATTGAATGTCCTCCCAAACTCACTGAAGCTTGAACTGTTCCCCCCAAGTTTTATGTATTAGAAACTTGGCCCCCAGTGTGACTGTTGGGAGCATGGGAAATCTATTACAGTAATTGCAAGGTGGAACCTTGAAAAGGTGATTAGATTGTGGGACCATGCCATAGTGACTGGATTAAAAAATAGTGTTCAGGGCTGTGGTTCAGAGGGTTTTACAAAAAGAGCACATGAGAGGTTAGTCTCTCTCTGGGCCACCATTTTGCAGTGTGATACCCTGCCATCACTGAAGTCACCATCAAAGAAAGCCTTCACTGGATGTGTTTCCTGGACTTTGGACTTCCTAACCTCTGAAACTGTAACCAATAAATTTCATTTTCTTACAAATTACCCAGTTCCGTATATTTTGTTATAAGCAACAGAAACAGACTAATACAGTAGTTATCAAGTTGAGAATATAGTCCTCTCTTCCTAATTTTCTAAGAGTCTTTGTCACAAATGGGTGTTAAATTTTGTTTAAAGATTTTTCTGTATCAATTGATATGATGATGTAATCTTTTTTCTCAGCCTGTTGATAGGGTGAATGACATTGATTGATTTTTAAATGTTGAACTATTGCTAGAATAAATCCCACAAAATTGTGCTTTACAGTACTTTTTTTTACATTGCTGGATTCAATTTGCAATTACTTTTTTTTTTTTTGTCTTTTGTCTTTTTCCGTGTCCGGCAA
>NW_007739077.1:0-464 GCF_000696425.1 Galeopterus variegatus | reverse complement strand
TTTATCCTACTTGGGCTTCATTTATTCTACCTGAAGTACATTAAGCTTCTTGATGTGTCAACTAAGAGTTTTAGTCAAATTAGGGAAGTTTTGGCCTTTATTCCTTCACATAAACTTACTGTTCCTTTCTCTCTCTGTCTTCTCCTTTTGGGACTTAATTATGCATATGTTGGTGTGCTTGATAGTGCCCAGGAGTGCCTCAGGCTGTGTTCATTTTTCATCATACTGTTTTCTTTTTCTTCTTTAGGTGGGATTATCTCAGTAGACCTGTCATCAAATTACTGGCTCTTTCCTGTACAAGCTCAAATCTTCTCTAATGACCCACATTGTTTTTTTTTAAATTTCAATTTATACTTTTCAGATGTAGAACTTCTATTCAGTTCTCCCTCTCTCTCTCTCTCTCTCTCATCTCTATCTGTATCTCTATCTCTATATCTCTATCTAAATGATTTCTATACTTATTG
>NW_007739076.1:33516-39372 GCF_000696425.1 Galeopterus variegatus | reverse complement strand
TGACTCTTCATCTAAAGCCCTTTTGACATGGAAGATTCAGTATTAACTGAACATACACCAATGAGATAAAGATGCTCAATGGAGCTTATGGCAAACCAAGTTAAAGAAATAACAGTGGAAGCCTTTAGACACTGTTCCCATGTTGGAAAATAAGACATTTTCCTTGTAGAAACTGTTTTTCAAGTTGTTATTGAACTAAAATTAAGGGATTGAATTAATGGACTAAAGAACATTATGGTAAATCTGACGCAGATTCACGCCTTGATCAAAACCCTCCACTCCAACCAAAACTGCAGAACTATAATAACCCATCTTTTCAAGAATTAGAATGGTAGCTCCAATAATCTCCCAAGTTCGAAGACTCTACATTTCTGAACCTTAGGGTTTTTTGGGCAGAGACTCTCTAGCAGTCTGAGTAAGGCNGGGCAATCTGTGTGGTCATCTTTGTGCTCTTACTCATCTCCTATGGGGTCATTCTGCACTCTCTGAAGAACCTTAGTCAGGAAGGGAGGCGCAAAGCCGTATCCACCTGTGGCTCCCACATCACTGTGGTGGTCCTCTTCTTTGTCCCTTGTATTTTTATGTATGTGAGACCTCCTTCTTCTTCCTTACCAATTGATAAATCCTTGACTGTGTTTTACACTGTTATCACCCCCATGTTGAACCCCTTAATCTATACTCTGAGAAACATGGAGATGAAAAATGCAATGAAGAAGCTCTGGACCAGAAACAGAAAATGAAGTGGCAGATGAATGTGTCACCCATTTTCAACGAACAGTTTCTTCTTCCAGGAAAGCCATGTGTGATTATATAATTGTAGTACATTTTCCCCCAGATTTAATAAACTTGGACACAATGAATAACATTTATTATGTAAATACTTCCAGTGATCAAAATATAATTTTAAGATTTTTCATAATTTCTTAGGAAAAGATATGTTCATTTTTTGGGTGTAAAGTGGCTCTGTCGAGACTATCGATTTATGTGCTGTAGTTAATATTGTAAATTTATTCTGGTTAATGGGAGATCTTCTCATGTTTCTTTCCTAAATAATGTTAAATCTTTTATTTTTTTTTAGAATCAATAGTGCTCATTACAGATTTCAGAAGAATAAAATAAGAAATAGGATATAAAAACTTGGTTCATTTCTCCCTATACAAATATAGATCATACTAATATTTGAAGTATTTTATTTTTGTATTTGTAATAGACTTTAGATACACAATTTTTTCATATTGCTTAGCATATTAAGGCTGAAGAGGAATAATGCTTCAGAATTTTAATGCTAATCAAAAGGAGGCTAAGTATACAAAAAGTCTGAATGATCAAGGGAGATATGCAGAAAAATGACGAAATCTTACTTATTTTTCCAATTGAGAAATTATATTATCTGCACAGGTGGGGCAGCTGTGTTTGGTGCTGTATTTTCATAAAGATAATCCATTAACCTTCCCATATAGTTTAGAATATCTGATAATACCTCTTCTATTTTTCAATATCCCTACTCCTATTTACTTACAGTGTTCATCACCTTCAAAAAGGGACCCAGGCTCGGCCTTTAATGTGTAAAATCAGCATAATCCATAATCCATGAGCTTTACATATCCAATGCAGAGCTTGACATCATGTATTTTGGAAAATATCATTTTCAGGAAAGATGTTGGAATATATATTGTTTTCATGCTTACTTCCTTTATCAAAGGTAATAAAGAGACCAGAACATATTATTTTATCTGATAGAAACCTCATTCATAAAATCTTTATTTATAAAATTTCTCTCTGCATCAGTTTTGAAATAAACTATTATCTGCCCTTAATATCATAGAAAACATGGGGTCAAAGTAACTAATTGTTCCCACTTTTCCTATTTGGTGTAGATTGTGAGGGGCTAAAGCTATGAAGAAATGAATTCTTTTCATTGGTAAATCACACTGTATGAGGAACTTTGTATTGTTATTTTTATCCCTATTCTTATTACTGGAAGATTTCTGATACCATTTCAAGCTCTTCCCAAACATGACACTATTCACCAAATAATCTGGAGCATTTGAGTGTACCAGAGTTTACACGACTAAGTCCTCCACTTTCAGATATGTAGTTAATTTTCAAATTTGTGTAGTTATATGGAATGATGAGATAAAGATATTGGTTAATTGTCTGTTTATGTTCATTGGTCTGTAAGTTCCCTGAAGTCAGGGAAGTTTACTGAATTATCTTTGTGCTGTCTGTTCCTTGTCCTATAACTGGGCATGGAATCCACTCCATAAACTTTGTCAATTACTCATGTCCTTTAATTCTTGATCTATTGCAATCAGAATTTTTTCTGATCAATTTTGATGAACTCTTTCTGTATTAAATATGTATATACCACTATTCTTTGATATTTGCCATAAATATTTACCTTATTTTTCATTTGAGTTATAAATCTGGGTGTTTCTATTACAGATATTTTATCTTAGTAATCTTTTACTTTTTAGTATTTCTTCTATCATGTCACACTTGGGAAAATTCCATTTCCCTGTAGCAATTTTACAAATTTTAATATCTTGTTTATTTAATAACTTTTCAAAAAATTTGTTTTCTAACCTAACCCATGAATAATTTATTTTTGTTTGTTATAAAGAAATATCTAAGCCTATTTTCCCCAAACAGGTAAAATAATCTGTCAATGTAATTTATTAATTATATTTGGTAATAATGTGAAATTTATCATGTGGCTTGTCTTGATTTATAAAATTTATTTACATATTCTAGATTCAAGTTCCTACATATATGTATTGCAAGTATTCCTTCATAGAATTAAAAATATATATTTTTTATTTTTTATTATACATACATGTGGGGTACAGCATTGATTTTCAATAATTGTGTAGAATGTGTGGTGGTTAGATCAGTGTAGTTATCTTATTCATCATTACAATACACAATCAGTCTCTGTGTCTGTTGACCAATTCCTCATTAGCCTCCCCTCCTTCTTCCCCTCCCCTCTCCGTAAGGTTTTTATTTTGATGAAGTCCAATTTATCAATTGTTTTGTTTTTGTATCCTGAGAAATTTTTGTCAGCTCAAATTTGCAAAGATTTTTTAAATGTTTTCTTATGGAAACTTTTAAATAAATGTTAGTTTTTATTTTAGTCTATGATTGATCTTGAATTCCTTCTTGTGAATGATATGAGGTTGGGAATGTGATTCATTTTTTTCCAGATGAATATCCAGTTATTCCAGCACCTTTTTGTTAAAGACTTTTCTTTCTCTAATAAATTACATTAGAAACTTTGTTGAAAAAAATTAACATATATGTGTGGGTCTATTTCTGAAATCTGTATTCTATTTCGTTCAACTATTTATCTAACTTTTCAACAGCACCACAGCCTTGATTATAATAGCTTTATAATAAATCTTAAAACCATGTAGTATGATCCTACAATATTTTTTCAAGATTATTTTAGCAGTTGTAGGAGCTTTTCATTTTTTAAAATTAATTTATTTTCATTGATGCATTGTAATTGTACATATTTATGTGGTGAAATCTATGTTTTGATACATGTATATGTTGTATAATGATCAGGTCTGGGTAATTAGTGTATCCATAACCTCAAGTATTTATTTCTTTGTGGTGAGAACATTCAAAAGCCTCTTCCCTAGCTAGTATGTAATATACAAACTTAACTGTTAACCATAGTCACCTTATTGAACAATAGAACACCAGAACTTATTCATCTATCTAATTGTAATTTTGTACCTGTTGACCAACCTATCCTTGTTTTTTCTTCTCTTTTCTTCCCCTCCCCAGTCTTTGGGAATCACTGTTCTGTTCTCGGCCTCTATAATACCAACTTTTTTTTTTTTTTTTTTTAAATATCACATATGAGTGAGGTCATGTGGTATTTGTCTTTCAGTGCCTGGCTTACTTCACTTATCATAATGTCCTCCAGGTCCATCTATGTTGCAACAAATGACAGGATTTCATATTTTTTATGGCTGAATAGTATACCATTGTGCAAATAAACCATATATATTTTTCATCTGTTGTTGGACACAGGTTGATTCCATACCTTGGTTATTGTAAATAGTGCTTCACTAAACATGGGAGTGCAGATATCTCTTTGACATACTGATATAATTTCCTTTGGGCTTATACCCTGTAGTGGGATTGCTGAATCATACGGTCATTCTGTTTTTAATTTTTTGAGGAACCTCTATTCTGTTTTCCATGATAGCCGTACTAGTTTAAACTCTCACCAACTGCGTGCAAATGTTCCCTTTCCTCCACATCCTTGCCAATATTTGTTTTCCTTTGTCTTTTTGATAATAGATATTCTAACTGTAGTGAGGTGGTATCTTATCGTTGTTTTGATTTGCATTTTCTCAATGATTAATGATGTTGAGGATTTTTCCATATGCCTGTTGCCCGTTTGTATATCATCTTTTGAGAAACATCTATTAAGATCTTTTCCCATTTCTTACTTGGGTTGTTGGATCCTTTCATTTTAATATGATTTTAGAATAAGCTTGCCATATCTCTTGTTCCTGTTATGTATTGGTACATAACAAAATATCTCAAATCTAAGTACCTTAAAATAATCAGTATTTTATTGCATCTTATGGTTTTTTGTGTTAGACATTTTGGCAGAAATTGAAACATTCTGCTCTGAATGGCATGGACTGAGGTCACTCTCTTGTATTCAGCTGATGGCTGGGCTTTTATGGAGGGTCCAAGATAATGTCATATAAATGATGCTTTGGCAGGGATGGCTAGAAAGCTGGGCTCTGCTGGATCCCTTTCTCTCTCTATGTGGAAACAGGTGTATGCACACAAGGTCTTTCTAGTGAGTTTGCCAGACTTTTAAATGGCAATTCAGAGATCCCAGAGTGGGGAGGCAAAATTTAGAAGCTTGCAGGCCAGTTAAGATCTTATCTCATTATGACATCAGTTTGAAGTCCAGGCTGCCTCCCATAACATGTTTCTGTACATACTATTTCCATTTTGTTAAAAGACTTTCTTGTGCTGCTCCATTTTTTTGTGAATGGTCCTCTGACATCACCCACAAGAAAGATGGCACTCCTGATGGCATTAAGTTGTGTCTCTGTGAAAGTCCAATAATTTCTCAGTAGTTTTCTTTCAAATGTTCTTTATCTGGTCAATGAGTCAGGGAGTTATTGAATCCCAAATCATAGTGTTCATCACAGGGTGGCCGTATTAGATGTCTGCCACTCTCCAGTGTGCATATCTTCATATTGCGGTTGCTTCTGAAAACACCTAGACTTATTGGGTTCTGATAGCATTGCATGGAATGTTCCTAATATAAGTCTCCTACAGCCAGTGCCATTTCTGTCTTGTAACTAGGATGTGAAAGAGATAGTAGTATATTTGATAAAGTTTGTGGAGTGTCTCTAATACTCATGAACCATGTTATTCCCAGAAACTTTCCTGATTGGTCCAGGCTCTGTATTTTGGCTCGATTGATCAGCCATCCTTGACCAATAATATTTCCTTTGGCTCCCATATTCTTTCAAGCTTCTTTTTCTCAGAAAAAAGACTATTATAATGTTATCAATGTAATGAGTTAACTTCCTTTGAGTATGGTCATGTCTACATTTCATTTCACCAAATCATGGCAGTCCACTAAGCATATATTCTTGAGAAAAATGGTAAACATATGTTGTATTCCTTTCCACATAAATGTAAACTATTCCTGATATTCCTTTGATTGTTAATCTGGAAGATAAAGATATGGAAATTGCAATTAAATTTTAAAAGAATAATGAGCCATTTCGGGATAAGATAGATTATAATGTCACAATGACTAAAATAATGTGCTATGTGTTCAAATACACATACGTACACACACACATA
>NW_007739076.1:31268-32693 GCF_000696425.1 Galeopterus variegatus | reverse complement strand
TTACTTCAAAAAGTTCGTGGAAAATAGAATTGAAAGATAATACAAATCTTTCCATGAACTATTTGAAATACCCTCGTGCACATATATGGAAATGAATAAAAATACTTATAAATTAATGTAATTTCACATATTTAAAATGAGGGTGTTTCAGTTAGGATGTTTTTGGTGCAAATGACAGAAAACTCAATTCAAAGTAATTTGAAATATAAGGATATTTATTGATTGGTTAACATAAGTGTAAACTTGAATGTTATGACAAGTTTCAGGAGTAGTTGATAAAATGGACCAATTATCTTATAAAGGACCCTTTTTCTTTGTTCACTGTGTCCCGTTTGCTACAGTGTTGGATTTCTCTTAAATCTGGTTCTCCTATTACTAGAAGTACCACTACCTGTAGCAACTGGGAGAGGGCTGGTATCTCTAGTGAACTGTACCATATTAGGGAGTCAACGATGGGCTTGGCAAATGGCATTTTGGACAGACAGTGAGAAGTGATGGTAGCCTGATCAGGCTTGGTGAAAGATAGATCATGTCGTTCATTGAGGCCATATAGAGCATTCATCTCTGTCAGTGACTACAGGGGTGACTGGGGAATGAGGCTGACTGATACCCAAAATACAGTGCATCTTGTTCAGATTTTTGAAAGTTTCCTCTGCAGTAGATTCTGTCTGATAGGCATTTATGTGGGCAGCTAACATTGTTGCACTTGGTGTCCGTTCTGAAAGATCCATCTACATACTACTCTGCGTGCTTAGTCATCATTTTTCCATCTTTTTCTTTTTAATTCCCTCAATAGCTTATCAAATCTGTCAGCCACTGTCCATGAATCTGTATAGATACATAACTCAGGCCATTTCTCCTTCCACCTGAAGTGGAAAAGCAGATGTTTTGCTCAAAATATTGCACACTGACGGGCCCAAGGCATTGGCTGTGTGCCTGCATCAGAACTAATTTTTTGTCCTTTGCTTGCTTACTTCTAAAATGGGGGAACTTCCTATGGGAACCAGTACTTGAACTGTGTGGTTGAGTTAAATTGCTGCTTTGCTGCTGATTCCCTAGGGAAGGCATTTTGTGCAGCTCAGGTTTTAGTGGTTGACCTTATAGGTACTTCTGGCTCTCCAGAGACCAGATGCATCTAGGATGTGTAGAAACTTTGATCTGGACCTGAGTCTTTTCATCAAACTGCACCCCGTGTAGTTCTGTATTCCTGATCAGTCTCCTCTGAGTGGTCCTTCACTGATTGGGGTGCTGGTCAGCTGTCCTTGCTGTGCACAGTTTTCTCACAGTGGGCCTGTCTTCCCCACTGCCCATGCTGCAGACACTTCCCATGGGATGGGCTGTGCACTGGTCCCTTATGATGACTCACCAACTTCTGAACGGCTCCTTTTTTTTAGTTGTAGTGGCTCCTTGCTCCAATGTGGGTCC
>NW_007739076.1:29316-30100 GCF_000696425.1 Galeopterus variegatus | reverse complement strand
TAGGTATCATCTGATCTAGTAAATGCTTTTTCTGTATTTAGATAAGCAGGAAGCATTAGTAGTTCTTTGAACTCAGCTGGAAGGGACATAGAGAATTATGCCTTATGCATATATTAGTTCTGCATCTTGGAGTCATAACTTAATCCACAGTAGCTTTGATCATATCAGCTAGTTCTTCTGAATTAAAGATGATTGTGCATCTTTTACCACTAATCAGTAATACAGGCACTGGGCTTAGACATATTCTTTACATTTTAGAAGTAATATACATCACATTTGGGTTTCCTGGATTTAAACCATTTATTAGCTAAATTGAAAGTGCCAAATTTTAATGGAGCTCATTACATGTTAAAGATCTTCAGCTGGTTCAGATAAGTATTTATGTGACTCTTCATCTAAAGCCCTTTTGACATGGAAGATTCAGTATTAACTGAACATACACCAANCTCTACATTTCTGAACCTTAGGGTTTTTTGGGCAGAGACTCTCTAGCAGTCTGAGTAAGGCCCTCCTTTGCTAGGGATGTGGTTGGTTAAGGAAACAAGGGGCTGCTGCCTCTTCATTCTAGTTTAAATATTATTTGCCTTAAGTAAACATAATTATAATGTGAAACTCATAATTTGTTACTCAATTTACTTTAGAATTGTTCTTTTGATATTAAAGGCTTTTCACATTACTTGCCATTTATCTATTCTTTCTTGGCAAGACCTAAGTCTTTTTCCTCTAGGGATTGTTCTAGGGCAGAAAACTGTTGAGAGTTTACTTCATTTGAATTTGTTCCAAA
>NW_007739076.1:24749-28804 GCF_000696425.1 Galeopterus variegatus | reverse complement strand
TAATATACACCCTGAGAAATTCAGAGATGAAAAATGCTATGGAAAAACTCTGGTGTAAAAATTTATGTATAGATAAAGAATGTTTTCCACACTGAGTATGTTTGTTACTAGTTCTAAATCAAAAAATAGTAAATTCTAACAATGGATGATTCAGTCTATTCAACGGATTCTCTAGGGATGCTTTTTAAAATTTATACAAAAACATCAAAAAAGTAGAATAAGTTATCACTTGAGATTAAAATCAATCTAATGGAGAAATTCTGGAGGATGAATAAAAGGGACAGNCTAGGGATTGTTCTAGGGCAGAAAACTGTTGAGAGTTTACTTCATTTGAATTTGTTCCAAAAATTCTAATAAACTTATCTGTAATGATCTTACAACCTCTTTCATTTAAAATAGTGATGATATTAAAAGTCGCAGACTCTGTCTGCACCTATAAATGAAAGAATTACTGTCCAGATAGAATGACTCAAGAAATTTCTGAACTCAGAATTCTGCCCAAGCTGGTATATGTCTTTAGTTGTGATCTAGTCCTCTGGGTGTGATGATTTCTTGTTATATCCATCATTGCTTGTACAAATGTGTGGAAGATCTCAATTTACTGAGTTGAGATTGGGATGAAATAGGGACATACTTTTAATGAGGAAAGAGGCAGTCTTAGGGATATGCTATTTGAATGACTAAATAAAGAGATCTACTTCTACCTGTGAGAAAGCTCTGATTGACATTTCCATGAAATTAAATTCTTGCATTAGCCTTGTTAGGTACAGAGCTTAATAGCAAGGTGCATGAATGTGATAATAAATTCTCAAGGTAAAGTACTTTCTGTTTGCTTCACCATGTTGACTGAGAAGAGAAAAATTTCAGTAAATAATTTTAGTGTTCTTAAATTTTCAGTATGCTTATTTGTGCCAACAAATAATGGGTTTGGCCAGGTTAACTTTCACTAATTAGGTCACTTTTTACATAGGCATGCAAACATAACATGTTTGTTTTTCTGTAAAGAAATTTTCTCAGCAGGTGAGAATATTAAACTACTTACATTATATTAAAGTTTTCTTTTTTAAAAATATTTTAGCCATCCACTTTGGATACATCTACACTCCTCTGAAAGACTGAGATGATGGGAAACCTATGTGGAAATATGGACACCGTAGGCAACTGGAACTATTTCTAGATCCACTGACTGGTCATATGCTATCATGTGTTCTATGATAGCACATGGACACATGAGGTATCTACAGTTACCCTCGGTAAAAGAAGCATTGATTTTCTGGACCAAGGACAAGACCCAAGATGTGAGTTCTTGAAACAACTGACAAGAAATACTTATTAAAAATTCCTTTAATATATTGATATATAGCTGTCTTAAATATCATGTATTTTTATTGGAAGCATCTGTACATTGAAAACTGAGCTCAGATAACATAGAAAATAATCAGAATATGCAAAGTAAATGCTTGGTTTTAGTATAAAGCCTGATGGATGTTTATTTCCATTTTACCAAATAAGTGGAAGGACATATGTCATGTTACATGTATAAAAATAAAACAATGGATTTATAATCCTAGTTTCTGGGATATTACATTTTATATATGTTAATAAAAATGTGTAAGTACTTTTAGGTATATTTGAATTAGAGAATTTAAAAGAAGTGAGTATATTACCAAGCCAAAAGTTTCATGTCAAGTGGTAAACTTGGTATCACAACAGAGGCAGTGTGGTTGCAGGGGCCACGTTATTCACCATTGTTCTGTGCTCTTTCTTCAACGATGTCTTGGATTTTAAATAGGTACACACTGAATGAGAAACTAATACTCATTATTTGCTCGGTATGATTATTAAATATCATTTACCACTGCCTACCATTTTTCAAGTAACGGAGGAACTTATTTTTTAATTATAAAATTATGAAAAATGAAAAAAATTCAGCACAATAAAATTAGGTAGGGCTACACTAACAGCATCATAAGTACTTTGACAGAAAAGGATTCTGAGATCATCTAGTTCAGTCTTTATTTTCCAATGATAAAACTGAGACTGACTTGTAATCACATTTAGAAAATGACTAAAACCCATGCCATTTTATACTGAGCTTGGAAGTTTTCCTTGAGTATGCTACTTTTTGGAATCTGAGCACTACGGTTCTATTTTTGAACACTCTCATTATCTAAATAGCATTATATATGTTATATATATAAAGAAACCAAACATGTCCCACTATCCTCTACCTCTGTTTTCAGTGTCTATTTTCTCATCCCATAGTATCTAGCTCACACCTAGAGTTTTGAAAAAAAGACGATAATGCAGCAGTTGGTGACAGTCATGGGTAAGTTCGGTTCATTTCAAAATTACTTGCTGGAAATCATTATAGTGCATGTAAGTCTGTTAGGAATTGTGGCATCTGCACAGATAAAATGGAGAGAATTACAGGTTGTTCAAAAGCTGACAGTCTGAAAACTACAACAAGTAATTAATACAGGGAAAATGTGCTAAACAATTTTGTAGTTATTTGATACAGTTCCAAGTCCAGTCTCTTGAAATTTAATGAGAAATTCATGAACACTGAACATGACACGAAGGACTGAACATCTAATATGCCATAATACTGAGTGAGACAATTCAGAAGAGTTGTTATTTCCGGTTCTACACAGATCATATTGTAGTTACTCAGTAGAAATACTACAAACTCAAAGACCTAACTCTGTCAATTTATTTTGAGTATTTTTCTTCTTTGCCTACCTTTTCTATTTTTTATTTTTAAAATTAATTTATTTTTTATTGAAACATAATTGCTTGTACATATCTATGGGCTACAGCATTGAATATCAATACCTGTGTGCACTATTTGATGTTCAAATCAGGATAATTAGCATATTCTTCATTATATAATGTAATTGGTTGTTGTGGCCCTTTACCGATTTCTCCCTTTCCCCCCTCTCCCTGTCCCACCTCTGTTAATTTCAGCTCTATTCCCTTCTCTTGGAAATTCAACTTATTTATTGTGATTGTATTGTTTGTTCATTTATTTATTCGTTTATTTTTATCTCCCACTTATAAGTGCGTGGTTTATTTCACTTAACATAACTTTGTCTTAGTTCATCCATATTGCTGCGAATGACAGTATTCCATTCTTTTTCATGTTTTGCCTGTCTTTTAACTGGGTTATTTATTTTTTGTTGTTGACTCGTCTCTTTTTCAAATTTATTTTTTAATTGAAACATAATTGATTAAACCCATTTATGGGGTTCAGAGTTGACCATCAGCACCTGTGTGCAATATGTGATGATTAAATCAATATCAGTAGCATGTTTGTTATACACATCATAATTACTCTTTCTGTCCCTGACCCAATACTTCTCAATTTCCCTCCCTGTCCCTCTGTCCCACCTCTAGTAACCATAGGTCTGTATTCTCCTTCTGGAAGTTCAATGTTTTATTGTTGTCTCTCCTTTTCTGTTTCTTTTTTTGTTTATTTCAAGTTTATCACCACCGCCAGAGAGTAAGGTATTTTGAAAACAGGAGCCCCTTCCTTGTTTGTCATTGCTGACTTCTGTGCCAGATCACATTTTAAATAAGGAGGTATTCAATGTGTGAACAACTGTGTGGCCTTTGACTACTCTTCTCTTTACAGCATCCCCTAAGATTTGGAGACAGAACCCTTTAACTGCATCCCAACTAAATTATCTGAGGAGAAATAGAGTTCTCAAGGGAAGGTATACTGGGCTTTTTGGAAGAGGAACCCAATAGATATTTACTAAATGTTAATTGTGCATGAAGCACTGTGGATGACATAACAGTGAAGATGGGCTCCATCATAAAATGGACTTATCCATACTTCTACTGTCAATTTCATTACAGGCCCTGTTCTCCTGAGCTGTCATCTCTGATACAAGCCTTCCAAAAGAATAAATGGGACAGCGTAATAATGTCACAGCATTTGTCCTCCTGGGCCTCTCTCAGGATCCTGAGGTGCAAAAAGCATTATTTGTCATGTTCTTACTCATATACGTTGTGACAATGCTGGGCAACCTGCTCATTGTGGTGACTGTTAT
>NW_007739076.1:22937-24739 GCF_000696425.1 Galeopterus variegatus | reverse complement strand
CTCTTTCTCCTTCCCCCATCTCTTGTATTCTTAGGTTTGTTCTCTCCTGTAAGTTCAATGTATTGTTGTGGTCTTTGCTTTCTTACCTTCTTTCTTTTTTTCTTTCTTTCTTGCCTTCATTCTTAGCACCCAGGTATGAGTAAGAAAATGTGATATTTTTCTTTCCTTGTCTGGTTTCTTTCATTTAACATAATTTTGTCCAGACTCATCCATGTTGCTACAAATGGCAGAATTTCATTTTTTTTTTTAGGAAGAGTACTATTCCACTGTGTATATATACCACACTTTCCTTATTCAATCATCCATTGGTGGACACTTGGGTTGGTTCCATAATTTGGCTACTGTAAATAGAACTACAATGAACATGGGAGTGCAGGTATCCCTTTCCCATGATGATTTTCACTGCTTTGGATATATACCCAAGTAGTGGGATTGCCGGATCATATGGTCGTTCTATCTTTAGTTGTTTGAGGATCCTCCTTACTGTTTTCCATAATGGCCATGCTAATTTACGGTCCCACCACCAGTGTAGAAGAGTTCCCCTTTCCCTGCATCCTCATCAGCATTTGTTATATTTTGTCTTTATGATGATGGCCTGTCTGACTGGGATGAGATGATATCTCAATGTGGTTTTGATTTGCATTTCTCTGATGACAAGTGATGCTGAGCATTTTTTTTCAATTGCCTTTGGCCATTTGTGTGACTTCCAAAAAGAAAGAAAGAAAAACCACAATACAGTGAACTTACAGAAGGAGAAAACAAACCTAAAGATACTATAGATGGAGGTGAGGGAGGGAGATGGTTTGGGGAGTGGTAGGTCAGGTAAAGGGCATAAAAACATCATGATTTGTAATAATGAATATTCTAATAAAAATAATAAATATTAGGAAAAAGAAGTTCTAAAAAAACATTAGTGTAGCCACTATGGAAAACATTATGGAAGTTCCTCAGACAACTACAGATAGAACTGCCACATGATCCAGTAATCCCACTGCTGGATATATACCAAAAGGAATATAAATCATCATGTCAAAGTTTTATCTGCACTCCTATGTTTATCACAGGTCTTGTTACAATAGCCAGGAATTGGAACCAATCTAAATACTCATTAAAGAACTACAGAATAAGGAAAATGTGGTATATATACACAATGAAATACTACTCTGCCATACAAAAAATGAAATTCTGCCATTCACAGCAACATAAAAGAACTTAGAGAAAATTATCCGGAGTGAAATAAGCCAGGCACAGAAAGTGAAATTCCACATGTCCCCACTCATAAGTGGGAGCTGAAAAAATAAAGAAAAAAGAAGAAAAAAGGAATGATTTGTGTCCATTTCACCAAATCACCGCAAGTATTAATTCTTTTTAATCATTGCTAATCTCAGGCAAAAATATACAATCATTTTACTTTGCTTTTTCTACTTGTTGCTGAAGCCAAGTATTTTCTCCTATTTGTTAAATATTTTCATTTGTCTGTTTTGTAAATTGACTTTAAGATCTTGGCTTGTTTATCCATTGAGATCATAGAGTTTTTGTATGTATTTCTATTATATCTTTAGAGGGAAAACATATTAACCTTTTTATGTTTTCTGCAAATATTTTTGTTTTTTGTTTGCCTTTTTATTTTGGGTAAAATTTTTATAAGTTTTTAAAAATATTTATATAGTCAAATCTATTGATCCTTTTTCTTTTGTGGATCCTTCCATTGATTATGTGCCTAGAATGTTAATCCATCCTGCATTTATTTGGAGACATTTAATAATATATATCCCAGTGGGTGTTTTTTAAGTGGACAATTA
>NW_007739076.1:19608-21411 GCF_000696425.1 Galeopterus variegatus | reverse complement strand
AGAAAAGAAGGTGGAAAAATTATCAGAGTCTCAGAGACCTGTGGGACAACCCCAAGGATACCAACAAGCACATAATGAGAGTCCCAAAGTAAGAGGAGACAGAGATATGAGAAAAAAGAAGATTTAACTAATACAATGATAAAACTTTGAAAATTTGATGAAAAACATGCATCCACACATGAAAGAAGCTTAGCAAACTCCAGCTGGGCTGAGCTGAAGAAATACACAGCTAGGTACATCACAATCAAACCCTGGAGGCCAAAGACCTGCAATGCAGAAACAAAGATGCAACTCATTCCCTACAAAGAATTATTAATAAAATTAGCATCCAACATCCCATCAGGAACCATGGATGCCAGGAAGGAATGGGGTGACTTATTCAAAGTGCTGAAAGAAAAAAAACAACAAAAAAANAAAAAAACCCCAAAACTACTCTCATTAAAAATTATATATCATGTTAAATCATCCTTCATAAACGAACAAAACTATAAAATATTCTCAGACAAACAAAAGTTGAGAGGAAGTATTGCTAGTCGACTTGCTTTATAAGGGAAACTAAAGAGAGTCCTTTAGGCTGAAATAAAAGGGCACGAGACAGTATCTTGAATCCACATGAATAAATAAGGAGCACAGTTAAGGTCACTGCACAGGCAAACATAAAGGGCAGTATATATCTGTCTGTCTTTGTTTTCAGCTCTTTTCTAAAAAGAGCTGACTTAAAAGATAACTGTATAAACAATGAGTAGAAATCTCTATTAAAGTTCTTATAATGTATAAAGATGTCATCAGTATGACAGCAACACAAAGGAGAAGAGAGGGAAATGGGGTGATATAAAAGCAAAATTTTATTTGATAGAAAATTCACATACCCTAAAATTAAACAGTTTAAAGTGTCTAATTCAGAGATTTTAAGTATGTTTGCAAAGTTCTGCAGCTGTCACTGTTATCTAATTCTAGAACACTTCTTCATACCAAAAAGAAACTTGGTAGCAATTAGTGGTTACTCTGTGTGTCCCCCTCCCACTAGCCCCCGGCAAACACTGGTCTATTTTTTTTCTCTATGGATTTACCTATTTTGTATATTTCATATTAAAAGAAATTATAACATCTGTTCTTTGTGTCTTTATTTTTTTCACTTAGCATAACGTTTTCAAAGTTCATGAAAGTTTCTGAATGAAGCAATTTGCTTCCTTTTTATGGATAAATAACATTCTATTGTATGTATATACATATTTTGTTTACCCATTCATCAGTTGATGGGAATTTGGGCTGTTTTCATCTTTTGGCTATTGTGAATAAGGCTGTGATAAACTTTTGTTTATAGTTTTGTGGGTGTGTGTGTGTGTGTGNAGCAACTCTTTAAAAAGACAAATTAGTCATTTTATTTATTTATTTATTTTAAGCTGCACCATCTGTGTTCTCTATTCAGAATTTCCTTCCTTTATCCTTTCCTATCACTAGACAGGCAAACTGTTATTTGCCCTTTGAGACATCTCAGATATCACTTCTTTTGTGAGGATTTTTCTCCACTCATCCTCAGCTGCACTCCCCTCACCTTTTTCTTAGATAACTTCACCAGGTAGGGCTCAAATTAGTCATTTTAAACATAGTCAAAGAACTAAAGGTTACCATGCATAGAAGAGCTAAAGGAAAGAACTGTAGAATAATGACTCACCAACTAAATGATTTATATTAACGAGATACAAATTATAAAAATGAATAAAAAGAAAATGTAGAGTTGAAAGTATAATATCTGAAGCTAAAAAATCATGCAAGGGCTGAACAGCAGATTTAAGCAAGTAT
>NW_007739076.1:16130-17835 GCF_000696425.1 Galeopterus variegatus | reverse complement strand
GTGTGTGTGTGTGTGTGCGAACATGTATTTTTCAATTCTCTTGTGTCTACACCTAGGAATGGAATTTCTGGATAACATATTAACTCTATGTTAAACTTTTAAAATTATTTATCAGTTTTTACACTGACAAATAAACATATTTGTGGTATACAACATGATTTTTGTATATACATATAAACAGTGTAATGGGTAAATAAAGCTAATTAAATATATGTACTTTTATTTTTGGTTGTGAGAACACAAAATCTACTCTCTCAGTATTTTCAAGTATACAACAAGTTGTTATTAACTATAGTCACCATGTTACACAATAGATCCCCAGAACTTATTTCTCCCATTTAACTAAAATTTTGTATCCGTGTATGAGGAACTGCCAAATTGTTTTCCAAAGTGACTGTAACATTGCACAGTCTCACCTGCACTGAATATTCCGATCTCCCCACATCCTCAGAAACACTTATTATTGTCTGTATATTTTATTTTAAGTACCCTAGTGGATATGGAGTGGTACTGATTATGATTCTGATTTGCAATCCCCTAAAATTTAATAACATTAAGCATCTTTTCATGTGCTTTTTGGTCATTTGTATATTTTTCTTGGAGAAATGTCTACTTAAACCGTTTCCTCACATTTTATTTGGGCTGTTTTTTTCCCTTAGATTTTTGAATTGTAAAACCTCCCTTATTATACGCAAATATTGTCTCCCATTCTGGGGATTGCATTTATTTTCCTGATGGCATCCTTTGAAATACAACAGTTTTTAATTTTGAGGAAAATTTTAGTTCTATTTATACACTTACTCCTTTATTGTTTGTGATTTTGGTGTGATATGTGAGAATTCATTGCACAATCCAAGGTCATTAAGATTTACTCTATTTTATCCAGATATTTGGTGTTTTTATCTTTTACATCTAGGTTTTCATCCTTTTGAAGTTAATTTTGTTTGTAGAGTTAGGTAAGAATCCAGCTTCACTCCTTTCCATGTGATTATCCAATTGTTCTGTCATCATTTCTTGAAAAGACTATTCTTCCTCCCATTGACATGTCTTGGCACTCTTATAAAAAATAAACTGAGAATAAATGTAAGGGTGTGTTTCCAGAATTGATTCTATTCCAGTGAGCCATTTGTCTGACCTTATGTCAGTATCATACTGTCTTAATTACTGTGATTTATAGTATTAAATAAATCAGTTCTTTTTCAAGATTGTTTTGGATATTCTGAGCATCAGACTTGACTCTTTACTCCTATGTATTGGAACATGTGCATCCTACCAGAACGAAGGCACTTTTTTTGCCTAAACCCAGAGAATTAATCAAATTAAGTAACATTCATACAATATCATTGACCAATAGCCATCCATATCCAAATAGCACCATCTGTTTGAATAACAATATATATAAGTTTTTATTTTTTAGGTATTCAGGGTCAAATCCAGGATCATATATTGAATTTAGCTGCTTTTTCTCTTTTGTTTATTGTGATCTAGAACAGTTCATCAGTACTTCTTCAACATTTTATTATATTAACATTTTGAGGAGTATCTCCTGTTTGCTTTGTAGAATATCCTCAATCTGAATAAGATAATTTCCTTAGTATGAGATTAAAGTTATGCATATTTGACAGGCATGCTACGTCATAGCTTATCTTTGCCTGTACCTAATTACTAATTCAGCAGTAAAGCCATCTGGTCCTGGGCTTTTCTT
>NW_007739076.1:14148-14622 GCF_000696425.1 Galeopterus variegatus | reverse complement strand
ATGTTGTTTAATCTCCATGTACTTGTGTACTTTCACAAGTTCCTCTTGTTCTTGATATATCTAGTTTTTATTCATTTATGGTGAGAAAAAATGCTTAATATGATTCTGTTTTTTTGAACTTGTTGAGACTAATTTAGTGGCCTAAAATATGGTCAGTCCTGTACAATGTTCCGCTGAATGAAATACTCGGCACATGTCTGTTAGGTCCATCTGGTTTATGGTGTCATTTAATGTTTTCATGCTGATTTTCTGTCTGGATGATCTGTGCAATGTTGTGAATGGGGTCTAAAAGTTCCAGCTACTATTGTGTCAGTGTCTATCTCTCCTTTTAGGTCTGCTAATATTTACTTTATATATCTGGGTGTTCTGGTATTTGTCTGTATTCTCTCTTTTTAAAATTTAGCATGTTAATTGTTAAAAATCATACTTATTGTTTATGCCTCCTATACAATCTCCCTTCCCCCTCCTGCTCCC
>NW_007739076.1:11758-12549 GCF_000696425.1 Galeopterus variegatus | reverse complement strand
GTCCATTTCTGTTGCTTATAACAGAATGCTTGGAACTGGGTAATTATAAAGAAAATGAAATTTATTGTTTATGTTTCTGAGACTGGGAAGTCCAAAGTGCAGGCAACACAGCTGGTGAAGCCTTGGTGATGGCAACAGAGATTGAGGGGTCTCACATCACAGAACATGGTAGAGCAGAGACAGCAAGACCGTTCCTCATGCACTCTCCTTTTAAAGCCCTGATAACCAAGCCTATGAGCACCATTATTCATCCATTCACTAGTCATTGTTCTTAGAATCTATTCACATCTTCATAGCCCCACCTTTCAATTAACATAATACAATTTCCCACCCTCCCAACAGTTACAGTGGGATTAAGCCTCAATGAGGTTGGGGGTCATCCAGTCGACAGCATGTCATGTTACCTTGTTTTTTGTGTTTCCCTTTATAGATATCTGTGCATGTGGTGGAACAGTCACCTCCTTGAGTGTTGTGGAGTGGTTTATGTGGGGAATAGGCTTACCTCTATTGGATAGAGTTCAATGGCTTTGTTCAAGATGGATGCATAGTTTAAAAGCTATGTAGCTTATTCAGCTGTAATCTACTTTTGTTATGTCCATGAGTAACTCAGCAATCTGTGCTTGGGAGGTTTGTGGTGGCAGTGGCACAGCTTTGTTGTGGGAGGGATTGCTATGTTGGTTCATGGGCTGGGGTTGTGCACATGAACCCTTAGTATAGTCATCTCAGGAGCTGGCTGTCTAGGGATGTGGTTTCTGGATTGATTCTCAGTGTGGGGGTGTGGGGATATGGCA
>NW_007739076.1:10575-10926 GCF_000696425.1 Galeopterus variegatus | reverse complement strand
ACTCCAAGAAGAAAACCCTTTGTGGTCTCAAATAAAAGCCTGGTTGTTTACAAAGGACTCTCCTCTTTGGTAGACCTTCAATTTTATTTGTTGTCCCTTAGGGTGAAGTGTCAACAGAAAGTTCCACCGAGGTTTTCAGGTTTCATTTGTGGCTATTAAAATTATTCCATAATTTTAGAGAAAAGAGACCCTGAATGCAGGGTTGGACTCTCAGGCTTTTCTTCAAACTATTGGCCCCACAGTTCATTTCTTGTCAGTTTTTTAATGCTTTCAAGCACATGCATTTTACATTTTCTAGCTCTTTTTGTTTTTCTTATTTGGAGATTTGGTGCAAAACAAGCCATTTTTGCT
>NW_007739076.1:7431-8759 GCF_000696425.1 Galeopterus variegatus | reverse complement strand
TCTAGGGCAGAAAATTGTTCAGGAGAGTTTACTTTATTTGAATTAGTTCCAGATATTCTAATATACTTATCTATAATGATCTTGCGGTCTCTTTCATTTAAAATAGGGATGATGTAAAAAGCCATAGATGTGTCTGCACCTATAAATGGAAGAATTACTGTCCACATACAATGACCCAAGAGATTTCTGAAAACTCAGATTTACGCCCAAGCCAGTGTATATCTTTAGTTGGGATCTAGTCCTCTATGTGTTATATTCTCTTGTTATACCCATCATCGCTTGTACAAATTTGTGGAAGATCTCAATTTACAGAGTTGATATTGGGATGAAATAGGAACATGCTTTTAATGAAGAAAGAAGCGGTCTTAGGGACATGCTATTTGAATGATTGGCATTAAAAATGATCTTCATTAAAAATGAAGAGATCTGCTTCTACCTGTTAGAAAGCTCTGTCATTGACTTTCCATGAAGTTAAATTCTTGCATTTGCCTTGTTAGGTACTGAGCTTGACAGCAAAGTGCATGAATGTGATAATAAATCTTCAAAGTAATGTACTTCCTTTTGTTCATCATAATGACTGAGAAGAGAAAAATTCCAGTAAATAATTTTAGTGTTGTTAAATTTTTAGTTTCTTTACTTGTGCCCCCAAATAATGGGTTTGGCCAGGTTATTTTTAATAGGTCGCTTTTTATGTAGTCATGCAAACATAACTTATTTGTTTTTCTGTGAAGAACTCTCAGTGGGACAGAAAATTCAACTACCTTACATTATAGTTAAGTTTTATTTTTTAATTATTTTTTATATTTTAGGCATTTCCTTTGGATACTTCAATGCTCCTCTGAAAGACTGAGATAATGGNCTTTAATATATTGATGTATAGCTGTCTTAAATATCATGCATTTTTATTGGAAACATATGTACAGGGAAAACCAACCTCAAATGACACAGAAAATAATCAGAATATGCAAAGTATATTTGGTTTTAGTGTACAGCCTGAAGGATGCTTATTTCCTTGTTTCCAAATAAGAGGGGGAACATAGGGCATGTTACATGTATAACAATAAAACAATAGATTTATAATCTTAGTTTCTGGGATATTACATTTTATATGACATGTTAATAAAAATGTGTAAATACTTTTACGTATATTTGAATTAGAGAATTTTTAAAAAGAGAGTATACTACTAAGCCAAAAGTTGCATGTCAAGTGGTAAAGCTGGTATCACAACAGAGGCAGTGTGGTTGCAGGGGTCACGTTATTCACCACTGTTCTGTGCTCTTTCTTCAACGATGTCTTGGATTTTAAATAGGTACACACTGAATGAGAA
>NW_007739076.1:4919-5409 GCF_000696425.1 Galeopterus variegatus | reverse complement strand
CCCCTCTCCCTTTCCCACCTCTGCTAATTTCAGCTCTGTTCCCTTCTCTTGGAAGTTCAACATACTACAGTGATTGTTGTTTGTTTGTTTGTTTGTTTCTTTGTTTTTATCTCCCACTTATAAGTGCCTGGCTTATTTCACTTAACGTAACTTTTTCTTAGTTCATCCATGTTGCTGTGAATGGCAGTATTCCATTCTTTTTCATGTTTTGCCTGTCTATTAACTGGGTTTTTTTTGTTGTTGTTGTTGACTCATGTCTTTTTAAAATTTATTTTTTAATTGAAACATAATTGATTAACCCCATATATGGGGTTCAGAGTTGACCATCAGTACCTGTGTGCAATGTGTGATGACCAAATCAATATCATCAGAATGTTCATTATTACAAATCATAATTACTCTTTCTGTCCCTTACCCACTATCTTCTCAACTTCCCTCCCTGTCCCTCTTTCCCACCTCTAGTAACCATAGGTCTGTGTTCTCCTTCTGG
>NW_007739076.1:0-2214 GCF_000696425.1 Galeopterus variegatus | reverse complement strand
CGATGTATTTTTCTAATGAGAGCAGAGAAATTCAGATTCTCAGCTGTTGTGTAGGCATCACTTCATTTTCCACATGCTTTTGTCTCATTCAGATAAACAGAAAGCATTACTAGTTCTTTGAATTCAGCCGGAATGGACATAGAGAATTTTTACTTTATGCATGTATCAATTTTCCATCTTGGAGTTATAATTTAATTCACAGTAGCTTTGATCATATCATGTAGTTCTTTTGAATTAAAGATGTTTATTGCATCTTTTACCACTTACCAATAATAGAGGCACAGTGCTTAGACATAATTGTAAATCTAAGAAGTAATATATATTATATTTGAGGTTGCTGGATTTAATCCAGTTATTAGATAAACTGAAAACTTCTAGGCTGGCCAGGTACCTCAGTTAGTTAGAATGTAGTGTTATAACCA
This sequence comes from Galeopterus variegatus, assembly GCF_000696425.1. Taxonomy (NCBI): domain Eukaryota; kingdom Metazoa; phylum Chordata; class Mammalia; order Dermoptera; family Cynocephalidae; genus Galeopterus; species Galeopterus variegatus. The sequence continues at coordinate 1,792 of NW_007739076.1, read as the reverse complement.
CAAGCACAGTCAAGGGTTCAGATTCCTGTATGAGCCATGCCACATCTACACACACACACACACACACACACACACACACACACTCTCTCTCTCTCTCTCTCTCTCTCTCTCTCATCTCTCATGAAAACTGCCAAATTTTAGTGGCGCTCATTACACAATAAAGTTCTTTAGCTGGTTCAGATAAGTATTTTTGTGACTCTTTTTCTAAGGCCCTTATGGCCTAGAAGATTCAGTGTTTGACAAAACATATGCCAATGAGATCATGATGGTCAATGGAGTGTAAGCCTTAGACACTGTTCCCTTGGTAGAAAATAATAATTACTTTCTTGTATAAATTGTTATGGAATTGTTATCAGACTAAAATTAAGGGATTGAATTAACAAACTAAAGATTATGATATTTACATCTGACCAGATTCAGACCTTGGTCGAAAGGCTCCAATCTAACCTAAAACCACAGAACTATGATTAGCTAATCTCTCCAGTTCCAAGGCTCTCTGATTCTGAACCTTCGGGCTGCTTGTGCAGAGACTCTCTAGCAGCCACAATAAGACCCTCCTTGGCTAGGGGTGCCATTAAGTAATGGAACCTGGGGCTGCTTTGCCCTTCATTCTAGCTTATATATTATTTGCTTTAGGTAAATAGAATTATAATGTGAAACATAATTTGTTATGCAGTTTACTTTAGAGTTGTTCTTTTCACATTACAGGGTTTTTACATTACGTGGCATTTATTTCCTCTTTCTTGGCAAGACCTAAGTCTTTTTCCTCTAGGGATTGTCCTAGGGCAGAAAATTGTTCAGGAGAGTTTACTTCATTTGAATTTGTTCCAAATATTCTAATAAACATCTATAATGACCTTATAGTCTCTTTCATTTAAAATAGTGATGATGTAAAAAGTCATAGACTGTGTCTCCAGCTATAAATGGAAGAATTACTGTCTAGATAGAATGACCCAAGAGATTTCTGAAAACTCAAATTTCTGCCCACGCTGGTGTTATGTCTTTAGCTGGGATATATTCCTCCGTGTGCTATGCTTTCTTGTTATGTCCGTCATTGCTTGTACCAATTTGTGGAAGATCTCAATTTACTGAGTTGAGATTGGGATGAAATAGGAACATGCTTTTAATGAGGAAAAAGCGGTCTTAGGGACATGCTATTTGAATGACTTAAAGACTGAAGAGATCTGCTTCTGCCTCTGAGAAAGCTGTGTCACTGACTTTTCTTTGAAGTTAAATTCTTGCATTTGCCTTGTTACGTACAGAGATAATGGCAAGGTGCATGAATGTTATTCTACATCCTCCATCAAAGTAAAGTGCTTTATGGTTGCTTCAACATAATTTACTGAGAAGAGAAAAATTCAAGGAAATAATTTCAGTGTTCTTAGATTTTTCTGTTTATGTGTCACCAAATAATGGGTTTGGCCTGGTTAATTTTTATTAGTTAGGTCACCTTTTACATGATCATGCTAACATGTCATTTTTGTTTTTCTGTGAAGAAATTTTCTCAGCAGGTGAGAATATTTAATATAACTTTTATATATATATATATATATTTCATCATTTTATATTTTAGGCATCTGCTTTGGAGACTTGTCACTCTTCTGAGATGATGTGAAGCCTGTGTGGTAATAAGGACACTGTAGCCACTTGGAACTATCTAGATCCAGCGATCAGTCACACATTATCATGTGTTCTACGATTGCACATAGATACATGAAGTATCTACAGTTTTCCTCAGTGAAAGAAGCATTGATTTTCTGGACCAACACAAGACCCAAGATGTGAGTTCCTG
>NW_007739075.1:40879-41896 GCF_000696425.1 Galeopterus variegatus | reverse complement strand
AGCTGGGATGCATGGCCTTGGCTCCTGAATCCTTGCTCATAACTGTTACACTATTCTCATGCACATCCTACCTCTTCTTACAGCTCCCCTCCTCTGTCTTTTCATAGTATGTATCATAACGTAAAATAGCTGGTACGTGCTTTTCATCCATTCATTCATTCATTTATTCATTCATTCATCCATTCACCCATTCACCCATCCACCAGTCCACCTGCACACACACCCACCTATCTAATCATCTACCCATCCATCTATCCATTCATCCATCCATCTATCTTTTCATCTTTCTTTCTATCAGGTTTTTGACTTCTTCCACAGACTATGAGGTCTGTCCAGGGAAGGCACCTGTCTATTTTACTTNGCACCTGCTTTGCGTGCTGCAAGGAGCTTCTGTCTACCTCACTCCTCAAAAGAAAAACAGCGAGAGACAGTGTGCTTAAGACTTGCCCCCTGCATCTGGACCACCTGGACTGAAACCCCAGTTGCATCTCACCATACCTAGCTAGTAATGTGACCTTGGACTGCTGTATTTCCTTACACCTTAATTTCTCCATCAGGACAACAGAAATAATAACATAATACAGTTCATAGGATTATCACAGAGATTAAATGGTCAGTGCAGGCAGTACTCACATCATAGTAAATGCTCAACAAATCTCACCTATTATCACACTATATCAAGTGCCCCATAAATACTTGTTAAATGAATGAACAAATTAAATGCTAAGGTACAGGAACCTGTAGCTTATTACTAGAAAACAGAATGGATACACAGCCTAGATGGAGGGGGTTAGGGGCTGTCTGAGTAAAGCTGACCTGACTTAACTGGGTTTTGAAGGGTGGACAGGATTTTGCGGGATGCGGTGAGGAAACTTTGTGCTAGGCTTAGGGAACAAATTGTGCAAATGCAAGCTGAGAGCTCTTGGGAGACGAGGAGAATCCAGGGGGCTTGTGTGAGCAGGAGCACATAGTTGGAGGCTGACAGGGTTTAGAGGTCCTGATGCAAAGTCCACAGGT
>NW_007739075.1:35096-39171 GCF_000696425.1 Galeopterus variegatus | reverse complement strand
CAGCTGTCCCAGAATCATGAGCCAAATAAACCTCTTTTCTTTATAAATTACCCAGTTTCAGATATTCTGTTTTAGCAATACAAAACAGACTAATACATTTATACCATATTTCAGAGTTTGAAAAACTTTTTAAGTGCATGTTTAACATACATACCATGAAGGCAGGAAATGCGTTTGTCTACTTAATTTCCGGGGTACCGATCCCAGCACAGTCTCTGCCAGGCTGACCACGTACAGCTGGACAGGTTATATACCATGCAAATGTGTCCAGTCAAGGAAGCAAAAAGGGACTAGAGTCCAGCTTGTCAGACCACACTCCTTTGGGTCTGTGCCTACTCAGCAGTCTCATCTTTGTCTAATTCTGTCAACTGTTAGGTGACCTATATGCTGTCTGGCACATGGCAAGCACTCTTTAAATGTTTATTCAGTGAATGAATGAATACATTTGTGTTACACAAATAGCCTGTGAATTTGGTGTTGTAAGCTCCATTTTACAGCAGCTAAGGGTTCTAATTTACCCAAGATTATCCTCTAGAGTAATGATTAAGAACATAGATCCTGAAACAAGAGCCTATCCTATGCCATGTCCCATTACTGTGTGACAATGACAAGTGACTTAACCTCTCTGTGTCTCAGTTTCCTCATTTGTGAAGTGACAATAGTAGCAGTGCTAATTTCTTAGGGTTGTTATGAAGATTAAATGTGTTAATATATGTGGGGTACATAGAATCAAGCTCTTACTACGAACGATGGGTTAACTAGCAATTATTTACATATAATACAGTACTAAAAGCTAAGATGGGGGATTAATATTATATTGTGAATAATTGTCACATAGACACATTGTTCAGGGCACTTTGTACCTGTGAACATGTCTAATCACCAATGGTGATATAAATCAGACATTATTACTTTATTTTATGAGTAAGAAACCGGAAAGGTAAGTTATCAAAGATTGCATAACAAGTGATTATTTAAACCTGAATCTGATGACATTCCAAGCCTATACATAGTCTTTCCCTATTTAAATAAACCAAAGTATTCCAATTCCTAATTCCCTGAAAAAAATGAGTCACTCAGAACCACCTTGTTTTCCAAGCACGTAAATATTTAACTCTTTAATGATTCTTTTTTTTTTCTTGGTGGCTGGCCAGCAAGGGGTTCTGAACCCATGACCTTGGTGCTACAAAGCTCTACTCTAACCAGCTGAGCTAACTGGCCAGGCAAATATTTAACTCTTTAAGCAAAGGCTTTTTTTATGTGATTGTTTTTATTGAGTATGCATATACGTGGGGCACAGAGGTGACCATCAACACCTGTTCCCAAGATGTGATAATCAGATCAATACTATCAGCATGCCCACCAATTTCATTCTTTTTTATGGCTGAGTAGTATTCCATTGTGTATTTATACCACATTTTCCTTATCCAGTCATCCATCAATGGGTACTTAGGTTGGTTCCATATCTTGGCTATTGTAAATAGAGCTGTGATGAACACGGGAGTGCTCCATCAATGGGTACTTAGGTTGGTTCCATATCTTGGCTATTGTAAATAGAGCTGTGATGAATATGGAAGTGTGGGTATCCCTTTGACATAATGATATGCATTCCTTTGGGTATATACCCAGTAGTGGGATTGCTGGATCATATGGTAGATCTATCTGTAGTTTGAGAAACCTCCACAGTGTTCTCCATAGTGGCTGTAAATGGAAATCTCTCTTAAAATTAGTCTTCCCTCTGTATCCATAGGTTCCACATCCAGGGATTCAACCAAGCACAGATCAAAACTACTAAAAATATTTTTTAAAAAACAATGCAGCAATAAAGGATAATACAAATAAAAAATGAATACAGTATAACAACTATATCCATAGCATTTACATTGTATTAAGTTTTATTAGTAATCATAAGTAATCTAGAGATGTCTTAAAATATATGGGAAGATGTGCATAGATTATATGCAAATATTTCACCATTTTATATAAGGGACTTGGGAACTAGCAGATCTTGGCATTGGCAGGGATCCTGGAACCAATCCCCAGGGATGCTGAGAAACTACTGTAATAGGTTCTCTAGAAGCAATGACAACCCAGCAGCAATGAGCACACCTACTGTCCAGATCTTGATTCCTAATACCCATATCTGATAAAAGGAGCCAGGGTTCCTTACAGAGTGGCTGATTTTAGGGCTGGGACAAGGAATATGTAAGATAAGCCTGCAGCATCCTGTCATGTCAGAAAGTAAAAAAGTGTACAAAAACAAAAATGATGGGCTATGTCAAAAGGAAACAGGAGACAAAAGAGTTCTCAATGGCCAAAACTGGAACAATTGGTGCAGTGAAACAAATAACATACTGTTGAATTATAACCCAAGTATAAAATAAATGTCCTTGATTTTATAGTGAATAATAAATGATTGAATAAACAAATAAATGGAGGAAAATAGACAACTCTTCCATGCAGAAATATTTCAAATAATTTGTTCAGACGCTCTGCAGTCAAGGAGGAGGAGCATAGCTCCCCACTCTCCAATGTGGGGTGCGTAGCGCCTTCCTTACAGAGAGTGCGGTGTGCGAAGGGAGAAAAAGAGTGACCTGACAGTGGAGAAACCTGCAAACAGGACCTCAGCCAGGTAATCAAGGCCAGTATCAACAGTGGTAAGTCTGGCTGATGGTACCTACCCTTGAAATGAAGTGATGAAAAGACCTTTTCCTCCCCTAGGACCCAGAACACCAGTCTAACCATGAGAAAAACATCAGTCGAACCAAATCGAAGGGCGTTCTACAAAACACCTAATAAGAACTCTTTAAAACTGTCAAGATCATCAAAAACAATGTCAGGGAAACTCACAGTCTAGAGTTGCCTACAGAAACATGGTGACTAAGTATATGGTAGAATCCCGGCTGAAACCCTGGAACGAGAAAAGGGCACTAGATAAGAATTAGGAAAATCTGAATAAAGAATGAACTTTAGTCAATATGAATGCATTGATATCACTTTATTAATTGTAACAAATGTGCCACATTAAAGTAAGACATTTATAATAGTGGAAACAGAATGTGGGGCGTATGGAAACTATGTATGCTCTTTGCAGCATTTTCGTAAATCTAAAACTATTTCAAAATAAAAAGTTTATTTTAAAAAGAGCAAAAGGTTTTCTCTTTTCCTTTCTTTCTTTCCTCTTTTTTTTTTTTTTTCGTGTCCGGCAACGGATCGCAACCCTCAGTGTCACCCCCGTACCGGACCGGGACCGCAACCCTCGGCTTTGCCCCTGCGTTGCCCCTGCGCCTCGCTCAGCCAGTGAGCGGGAACCGGTCTGTATGTGGGATCCGAACCCTCGGCGGGAGCACCGCCGCGCTTCCCAAGCAGTGCACTAACGCAGTGCGCCACCGGGCTGGCCCTCTTTCCTCTTTTTTTTTTTTTTTAACCTTTCTGATGTGGATTCATTTTTGTGAAAGACACATTTCATGGGACTATAATTTAGTGATGACTGTTGGGGCTACTGTAGGGGGCAGGGCTATTTGCCTCTAAAGCAGCTGGCTTGAGTCCATTGTCCCTTTTCTGTTGCTGTTATTGCTGTCACTTTCTAGTGGGGAGTTTTAGAGAGCTTTCCATCTACTCCTCACTTGTCGTGTTTTATTGTACTTACTCTGCCTGCGGTGGCCTTGCTCGTTTCTGGGTTGTACTTCTAGGAATGAAGCTGAGTGAGCATGAGTGTGCACGAGTGTGCGTGAGCTCATGAAAGCGTGCTGCAAAAGCCTGGGTTTGGAGCATAGTCCTCGCTCATCTTTACAACATTTGTTTGCTCCATTTGCAATCTTTTCAAGCTTTTCTCCCTAATTTTGGCTATCTTCCAGATAGAAACAGTGACAGAAAAATCAAACACCAGACAAAAGCATTCCTAAGGATTATACCTCCTGACCACACCCTAAATCCCCCCCCCCAATTTTTTTCAAATGACACTGTCGAGCTTCTTCGAAACCCTCTGACCTGAGAGTAGTGAGGGAGAGCCTAAAGAGCCCCTCGAGGCCATCAAGTGCACCTTCTGACAGAAAAAAAAAAAAGATTTTCTATT
>NW_007739075.1:12770-34150 GCF_000696425.1 Galeopterus variegatus | reverse complement strand
AATGCTCAAGTCTCTTGTAGTCACTCGGTCAGGCTGGTATCATTATCCCCAGGAAGAAACTAATACACAGGTTTGGAGAGGTTAGATATCGTGACCCAAGCCACAGATCTAGTAAAACAAAAACAAAAACAAAAACAAAAAACAACAAAAAAAAGTTAAATCCCAACAAAGTTCAATCTAATTTCTCTTTTACTGGGGAGAACGGGAGAGGATTCCTGAAAATTACCTCCCTGTATTTGGATCAATCAAGAAATAGTCATTTTGAAATACACAATGCAGAATTGCTAACTGTAGTCAGCACAGCACGTGGTAGATCACTGGAACTTATTTCTGTCTAAGCTTTGTACCCTTTGACTAACATCTCCCCCGGCCCATCTACCTGCATCTTCCCACCTTTGGTAACACCATTCCACGCCCTACTTCCATGAGACTGACGTTTTAGATTCCACTTGTAAGTGAAATCACGTGGTTTTTATTTTTCTGTGCCTGGCTTATTTCACTTAGCTTAAGATTCTCTAGATTTTAAATGTTTTCACCACAAAGTAATGGCAACTATGGGAGGTGATGGGTGTGTTAATCAGCCTGGTTTAATCATTCCACTGTGTATACATGGATCATAATATTGCATTGTATGATATATATAATTATCATTTCTCAATTAAAAATAAAATAAAAGGAAATAATCATTTCGGTGGAAGCAACCCAAGTGTCCATAGACAGATACATGGATCAAGAAAGTGTAGCATAAGTGAAGGGGATATTATTCAGCCTTAGAAAGGAAGGAAATTCTGACGCATGCTACAACATGGGTGGACCTTGAGGACACTATGCTAAGTGAAATAAGCCAGTCACAAAAGAACAAATACAAAAAGATACTTATAAAATACAAATTTCACTTATATGAGGTACTTAGAGTTGTAAGGATCATAGTGACAAAAAGTAGAATGTTGGTTGCTGGGGTCAGGGGAAATGGTAGTTATTATTTAATGGAGTTAATGTCTAATGTTTTGCAAGATGAAAAGAGCTCTGGAGAGGGCTGGTGGTGAAGGTTGCACAGTAACGTGAGTGTACGTAATGTCACTGAACTGTACACTTAAAAGTTGTTAAGATAGTAAATTTTATGTTATGTAAATTTTGTCACAACTTAGAGAGCTTAAGGAAAATTTAAAATTTTCTAAGGTTACACAGCATCCAAGTGACAGAGCTCAAGGAACCACCTGGGTGGTCCTTTCCTTGACATGGGTTGACCCTACAAAGGAGTTTAATTTAGATCATCTCAAATGGTGTTCAGTGAGTCCTGCTGTGTGAAAGGCACCATGCTGGGGGCCAACGGGAAGGGACTAGAGGTACACACTTCAATAAAAAGTGGTCCCTGTGTCTGGGGAATCCCTATTCCACCAGGAGATGGGTTGTCACATAAGTAAAGGTGACACATGGTTGAGAGGGATGTGGTTTGTGGAATCATGAGACAAACAGTGGGAGCAGAGAGGGGAAGAGATTCTTTCTGTCTGTAAGATCTCTGGAAACCTTTGAGGAAGAGCCAGTGTTGAGGGTCCCTCAAGCTTTGGAGGGCATTCTTTTGACCAGAAGCGGGGCAGCCTGAGTGCGAATCCATTCCAGGAGGGGGCAGCAGGCTCAGCAAAGGCTTGGAGGCTGGTGGGGGCCCAGACCTGCCCCTTGAGCAGCACGGGTGCTGTGAGCAAGAGCTGGGGCGGATAAGGCTTTGCACAGCTGGCCTCAAACAGCCCCTTGGGGCCCCCACATGAAATGTTGCCCACAGGCGGTGAGAAGCTGGTGGAGAAGGCCGAGGGAGCAGGATGGGGTCCCGAAGAGAAGACTACTTAGTTAGAGACACGGGGAAGACAGAGAACAAAGAGAAAGAGGTTTGAAGTCAAACAAAGATAAAACAGCTGATAGAAGACAAAGCCTCCAAAAGGCTGCGTTGGGGCCCTCTTCAGCGTGCAGGGGGACTGACAGGTGCACATCAAAGGGGACCCGGCTGAGGAGCAGCTCGGGAGCCAGGCAGCCCGGGGTGCAGGCTTTGTCGGGTCTGCCCAAGCAGTCAGCCTGCTTATATGGAAAACGCACTACGCGAAGCAGAAGGCAGGCTATCTTAAGATTTTTCTTTTAATCTTGAAAGAGAAGAAAACAGTAGCAAAGGATTTCCTTGTCAAATTCTAATTCAAGTTGAACTTCTAAAGACTTCGAGGAGGTGTCTGTGACAACAAAGCTTTTATGAGCATTGAAATGGAAAACTGAAGGAGGGTGAAGAGTTTTCTCCTGCTTGTGTTTTTCTTACCACCCGAGCCATCAGATATCAGCTCAGTCCTGCCAGGCGCTTTTGGGTTTAAGACGTTGTGTCATCTTTGCGGCTGCATTTGGTCCTTTGGACGACTCCTGGAGGGTTAATCCAGGCCTTTTTTCTCACGGGTGGGGGCCTGAGCCTCAGAGAGTTCCAGGGACTTCCCCAGGGCTGCCCATCTTAGAAGTGGCAGACTCAGACATGGAGCCCAAGTCTGCACATGCTCCCAGGGAAGGAGGGGAGCTGGCCTCTGGTGGAACAAGCAACAGGCTTTGAAATCCAACTTGGACTGAGTCCAAAGCCATCATTTAGGAGCCATCATTTGCCCAGGTAACCTTGGGCAAATCTCCTATCCTCTCAGAGCCTGCATCTCCAGAGGGACAAAACTAGCATTATTTTGGAGGTTAACCAAGATAACACACTTGTCCAGCATGGCACGTGGCACATAATGATGGTGGTAACTATTTCCATGGATTGGTAAGAGGACACAGACACAGAGCAGGTGGTTCTGAACAAAAAGAGCTTCTCTGAGAATGAGGAGTCAGCTGGATTCCAAGTCCAGTGTGGCGTGGTTCTCTCAATATCTCCCCTGCACCAGCATCCTAGAATCTATGAAAGCTGTGGTGAGAATAGATGCTAGGACTGAGGCCTTGAGGTCCCAGCTCAGCATAAAGCAATGCTTTGCCCCACTAAGGCTCAGAACAAGTGGAGAAATAAGACAAGGAATGAAATAGGTCAAGGCCTCCCTATCTCTTTTATCACGACCAATCTCAGTTGGAAGACAGAGCACAGAAGTAGTGGCAGATGGCCCTGCTCAGTGAACCTTAGAGAAGGGCCCCCTGTGACCACCCACCAAAGGCTCTGCTGGACTGAGGCTCACCTGTCCCCAGTGGTGAGCTGGGGAGAACCTGCTTCTGTGGAGCAAGGAAAATGTGCGCTCTGTGAGTGTCACTCGTTCCCACATTGACCAGCCAGGAAAGTGATAGAGGGAAGCCAGAGGAGGGGTGTTAAGAAGCTCCATCCTCTTGGAAGGAAAAGCAGGAAAGAGGAGAAAGCATTGTCTGCCCTGCCCCAGATTTGCATTTTCCTGACACAGGGTCTTGCAAATTCAGCATGTGATGCACTGTCCCCGGAAAGGAGATGGACAGATCAGCAGTCTGGCAATCCCATCCACGTTCATGGGCTCTGTGCCTAATTCCAACCCCAGTGCTCTGCCGGGGCTCCTGGGGGGCAGTTTAGATTCTATCACCAGAGGCTCTGAATTGGGTCCACAACAAGGCTGCACCTGCTGAGGCTGAACTTGACTTATTTATCTCCTCCTGCCCCAGCAACCTCCAGCCATGCTGCCTAGCTGCCAGAGGATCTGCAGCAAGATGGGAGACGCAGGGAGACAACCTCAATAATAAAGGTGCCAGGCCACTTCACTTACCAACTGGTGACATTCGAGAGGCCCCCAACTGGAATGTCAGCCTTTTCTGTTACCAAAGTCCCGCTGAGGAGATATAGTTTGAAGATTAAATCCCCTTGCAAGCTGAATCCCAAAAAAATAAAGGCTGAAATCATGGGATTTTTTTTTTTTTTGGCTTTCTGAGGTAAAATTCCAAGTTCAAAATTCTTAGGTGAAAATTCCAGAATTCTTTTCTCTAATTTATTTCACTCCTCAGTCTTAGCCTGAGGAGTTCTTGATCTACAGAGTGTGTTTTCTTCAGGGCTTGAGAGGACATCTTAGTTCCATGCCAAGTCTCTTATGAGCCTCTCACTATTTCAAGAGCTGAAAGAATTAAAAGGACCAATAAGATTGACAAGATTAGCACTGATTCCCAAACAACTAAATGCTGAAAACATTCCAATTCCCAATCCTAGAGCATTTTTGTCAGTTATCCCAGGAAAAATGAGTTTTCCCAAGCCCAGCTTTTAGCGTTGCCAAAGGCTCCCCCAGCACCTCCGTGAAGGAGGGCAGCAGAGAAGACTTCCTAGTGTTGCCCCCATCAGGTTGCCAGTCCACTCGAATCAGTTGTCTGGATCCCAGCAGGTGGCAAATTAAGCTCAACAATTAATTTAACTTATAATCTGTGCACCTGCCACACTGGAGGGGAAGGCCCCTTGGACATCTTGTCTCCCTTATCAGAGGGGACAGCTGCCTTTCCTTCCCGCTGGGACATTCCAAACCTCCTCATCCCCAGTTCCCTCCTGCCCCAGCATAATAAAGGGAGGTGGGTTCTGTCTATTGGGATCACGTCTTGCCTCCCACGTACACAGGCGTTTTTCAGTCCTGGGCCCCAGTAGTGGTTTGCACCCTCCTGTGATGAGTCTGCTTGGCAAGGGGCCCTGTGTTCATGGGTCCCTGCATTGGTTGCAGCTGGAGATGATGCTTATCAGATCACAGTCCTGCTGCTTCCTCACCACAACCACCTCTGGGCCCACTGAAGCCTAACCCTCTGGCCTGTGCTATCATTTCTCAGCTTTGGAGTGTCCTGGCCATCAGTAGCTTTTCCTCCAACCATCTCTTACTCCCCAGCCATGAAATAAACCTCTGTCCTAATCCCTTCAAAGAAACCCAGCTGATGGTACAGCTCCTCCGTGTTGGTCCTGAATGTGTCTCTTTCAGAAGGGCACACTGAACACAACCACCTGCAAATAGCACCCATGACCCTTCCCTTCACGTGTGCAGAAAGGGCCTTTCTCCTCTGGTCCCATCCCTGCTTCTATCATGCCTGTTTAGGAAAAGCCATGACTGCATTTGGAGCCCCTACACCTGTGGATGGACTTGACCTTCACTGAGGCTTTGTCTTCTGTACTAGTTTAGTTCAAGGTCAAGGTGTACCTAAGGCTGCCTGTGACTGCCTGATGACCACACCTTTGCTGCATCCAGCGTGGCTCACATTTGCTTACCAGGCCCCACGTGGACATCTGCCGAGGTCACCTGCAATGGCCAAGCACCCTTTCAGAAGTGCTCGTTTGCCTGATTTCCTTTTGCTTAAAGCCATTCACACAGCCCTGGGCCTTTCTGCAGCCAAAGACGTGGAGCTTGTTTCTTAAAAAAGTTGCTCCACTATGAACAAAGCCTTCCATAAGCTTCAATCACCCACCAAACTCAAATTACCATGTGCCCCAAGACCTACAGCCTCTTGTCTTGGCCCCGATTAGTTAAAAGCCAATTGCACAGCTGTTAAGGTCCACCTGGACCATCTGAGCTTTTGCAGACTGCCAAGGTCAAAACACGCCATCCACAAAGTGCAAGACTCACTCTCCTGGACCTACCATATTTGCAATCACTCCAGATCTGTATTGTGCATATTTCAATAAACTGGGCAATTGCACCCAGCTGTAGAGTCTTTAATACCATCCTTCTTGTCTGCCTAAGATCTGAACAATTGGAGAAGTAAGAAAGAAGAGAATTGAAGGAAGGCTGGAATTTGCTTCTTTCTGGTAACAGCAAAGCTGGAGGAAGATAGAGTTGATGGCAGGAAGAATGGGCTGTTGAGTTAGCCTCCGCGTTAGGCAGACAGATCACCCAGCCACAGGCAGGCCGGAGTGGCATCTACTTCCCCACAATGGAAGTGGGGAGGGGGCACGGGACGGGTGGATGGAAACAGAAAGTCACCCTGAATGCCTCCTTACAAAAGGAAAAGGCAACGGCTGGACCAAACATACCCTGTTTGTCTCCCTGTTACTTCTCCCTGGAGAAGCAGTTTAAGTAAAAAGATCCCAACCACATGCAAGGTGGTTGCGTCTATCAGGAGTGGGAAGAAGACTTGAATCTCACCTGTGCCATAGGTGAGCAGATGAAAACTCTACTACTGGTTAGGCAGCCTCCAGCGATAGCCTCAGGTAGTGGGGGTGTTCACCTCGAATGTACAGCAGATGTCCCTGTGATGTCACCTCCAGGGAGGAGTGTCTCGTATTCTAATCAGGAATATTAATGCCATGCAAATAAATCCCCAAACCTGCAAGTGATACCTAGGTCCATCCTAGACATCCCTTGCTTTCTAGGCTGGCTTCTGAGTAAATATTGCTGCATAAAAGGCTAAACACTGGTTTAAAAGTGTTTTATTTTACAATCTCTAATTGAGCATCTATTTGGTGCTAGACCCTGAACTATTGGGGACTGAGAAATAATTAACACATGGGGCTTGCCCAGAGGAGCTCCAGGTAGAGGAGGGGACACCAGCATTGCTTTTCTGTGCTCAGTGGTTACAAGGAATGAATCAGTTAAAGTTCATACGTATCTAGCATGGCATCCAGGATAGAAGCAGAAGGAAGCCAATCTTCTCTGAGGCTAGGGAGAAGAGTTGAGCAGAAGGGAGGACATGGCCCAAGATCTTGGAAGGTCCCATGGGTAGAGCTAAGAATTAGCTCTTGATGTTAATCCTGAAAGCCACAGGGATCTATTTGTACACAGGGTTTATACAGGTGAGTGACCTGCTTATATTTATGATTGAGGAATCACCCTATTATGAATTGTGTCCCCCGTAATATGTATGTCAAAGTTTTAGCCCCCAGTACCTCAAAATGTGACTGTATTTGGAGACAGGTTCTTCAAAGAGGTGAGGAAGGTAAAATAAGGTCATTAGGGTGGGCTCTAATCCAACAGGACTGGTGTCCTTATAAGAAGTGGACACAGACACCGTGCAGGACACGGGGCATCCACAAGTCATGGAGGGAGGCCTCGGAAGAAACCAAACCTGCTGCTGCCTTGGTCTTGGACTTCTGCCCTCCAGAATGGTGAGAAAATAAATTTCTGTTGTTTAAGCCCCCAGTCTGTGGTATTTTGTTATGGTACCTTAGCAAGCTAAGACACCCCCTTTGGCCATAGATTTTACGCGTGGTAGGTAAAAGGGACTGCTGTAGGGAGAACAGTTGAGGACATGAATGCATTGACCCAGGTGAGAAATCATGATGCGACTCCTCCTAAGGACGGAGAAATGGGGGGAAGGGGCAAATTGGAAAGAAATACAGAGCTCACAGGGTTTGGGGATCTATTCTGTGTGAGGGGTAGGGGAAGAGAGACTTCATGATAATTCCCAGGTTTCTCGTTTGAATGACAGAATGGAGTGTGGGTCCTCTCATCAAAACAAAGTGCGCAGTAAATAGAACATCTTCCTCCAAAGACCTATGACCCTGCCATGAAATCTGGTTTGGAAAGCACCATCCAGAGGCAAAGATTGCCAGATTCTGGAGAGAGAAAATTGGATGAACCTCCTACCCCACCCCTTATTCAAGACTTTGAGTTGAGATGGGTTTGTCGGACTTGGTTTTCTATATGACTCTTTCCCCCCAAACAGTTGGAATTAACTCAGAAATCTCTGCTGGGTAGGCTCTGCCATGCATCGGTGTAGGGGGAGGGGGGCGGGAATTGAATGCTTAATGGCAGTAGCATTTATTTTCCTTAGCTAATAGCCAAGTGTCTCTAATTCAAACCAACTGAACTAATTGAACGAAAAAGAATGTTAACAGTCCCGGCTACTAGACTGTATTTAAAAGCAATTGTTCTCAATCAATAAATCCTGCTGGATTATTTGATTTCATTAAAGATGTATTTGTTACCAAGCAGCTGGTACCCATGCAGCTGCTTTAGATAGAGATTTCCACTGCCGTATTGGATCGTGGACATTACTGTATTTGGACATTTCCAGCCACAAGTCAGCATGTGGCAAATGCTCATGGAACAGGCCCTGCCAACCCATCACCATTAACTATCATTCATGCTGAGAGACAGCAAGAAGATTTGGGAGCCTGTCTTTCTTGGTCTCAAGAAAACATTTTGTGATGTGGGGGCTTCACTGGGGCAGGAACATTAAAAACCATTCTTAAATAAGCCAAAGTCACATGGGATAAGGCATCATATTTTCCCAGCTTCTGGTCCATCAGTTCATTTATTTTGCAAACATTTCCTGAAAATCTGCTCTCTAAGAGCATAATAAAGATGAAACATAATAACCATCACTGGCATGCACTGATCAGGGGCTTGCTAGTTGCAGGTACTACTGTAGGTGTATCACACAGATTATCTCGTTTTATCTTTACATTAGATTGCAGAGAGTGCACTCTGATTATCCCCCTTTTACAGATGAGAAAACTAAGGCATAGAAAGATCTTATTTCCCTGCTTTCCATCATAGAGTTCACGGTGACATGTTCATTTCATGTTTTTTGCTTTGTGTCTATCTCTGCTATTAGACTGATGCTCCATGAAGTCCTGGATTGCACCTGCTTTGCGTGCTGCAAGGAGCTTCTGTCTACCTCACTCCTCAAAAGAAAAACAGCGAGAGACAGTGTGCTTAAGACTTGCCCCCTGCATCTGGACCACCTGGACTGAAACCCCAGTTGCATCTCACCATACCTAGCTAGTAATGTGACCTTGGACTGCTGTATTTCCTTACGCCTTAATTTCTCCATCAGGACAACAGAAATAATAACATAATACAGTTCATAGGATTATCGCAGAGATTAAATGGTCAGTGCAGGCAGTACTCACATCATAGTAAATGCTCAACAAATCTCATCTATTATCACACCATATCAAGTGCCCCATAAATACTTGTTAAATGAATGAACAAATTAAATGCTAAGGTAGAGGAACCTGTAGCTTATTACTAGAAAACAGAATGGATACATAGCCTAGATGGAGGGGGTTAGGGGCTGTCTGAGTAAAGCTGACCTGACTTAACTGGGTTTTGAAGGGTGGACAGGATTTTGTGGGATGCGGTGAGGAAACTTTGTGCTAGGCTTAGGGAACAGAATGTGCAAATGCAAGCTGAGAGCTCGTCGGAGACAAGGAGAATCCAGGGGGCTTGTGTAAGCAGGAGCACATAGTTGGAGGCTGACAGGGTTTAGAGGTCCTGATGCAAAGTCCACAGGTCTCACTGAGGACTTGAGATATTTTGCTGCAGGCACTGTAGACAATTTGAGTCTGCTCTTCATTCTCTCAGAGCAAAAATATGTACAGTTTCCCCAGCCTCCAGAGAATGTTTTTCCTTCTCCTTTCAGCCCAGCTTCCCAGTGGCCTCCTCCAGGAAGCCTGCTCTGATGCCCCAGCTAATAGTTCCATCCCTCTCTCCCAGTGCACCTGCATGCCCCACTCTGTCGACAGTGGCACAGACGACCTTGCAGACCACATACCTGTCTGCCTCTCTTGCTGGACCCAAAGCATCTTACAGACTGTGGCATTCTGAATCTTCTTGTGCATAAATAATGCACGAGAAGCACCTATTGAATTGAATCACTGATTGCCAAGTGAGTAGGAGCATCCACGGACAAAAAGTCTAAAACCCTGTGATGGAGACACAGGATCTGGAAGGAAGTTTTTCAGAGCCCTGATAGGTGAAAAGAACTGAGGCTTTTCCACCCAGCAGACCTGCGTTCAAATGCAAACTGTGAGACATCTCTCTGCCACCTCCTCCCTCTGAGCTCCAGTTTACCTGTTTCTTCCTGCCCCCCCAAAGCAGGTGGTAATGATCCCCTCATCTATCCCCACCCTTGGTGAAGTGCCGGAGTTGCTCCTTCCAACTCATGAGAGCTGATGGTACTCTCTTCCCAAAATTTAATGGTATCAAGACGGGAGCTTAAAAGGGCCATAGTAGAAGTATTTACACCACAGAAATTGGCAAAAGATACAAACCAGGGCTTTGCTTCCTCTGAAGAGCTGGTTGTTAAGCATTTACCAGCACTTCATACTGATCATGTGGCTCTGTTAATGCCCTCATGGCTAATAATAAGATTGATTAATCATAAACATGACAATAATAATCTTAATTGTACCTTACTGATAGAGTTTGGATGTGTTTTCCCCAAAACACTCATGTGGAAATCTGATCCACAATGTGGCAGTGTCAGGAGCTCTTTGAGTCATGGGGATGGATCCCTCATGAATGGATTAATGCTCTCCCTATGTGGGGGGAGTAATGAGTAAGTTCTCACTCTATTAGTTCCCGTGAGAGCTGGTTGTTTAAAGAGACCCTTGCATCTCCCTCCTCTCTCTCTCTTCCTCTGGCCATGTGTTTTGCTTGTACCCGCCGGCTGCCTGCCACTTTCTGCCATGTGTAGAAGTAGCCTGAGATGCAGCTGTCCCAGAATCATGAGCCAAATAAACCTCTTTTCTTTATAAATTACCCAGTTTCAGATATTCTGTTTTAGCAATACAAAACAGACTAATACATTTATACCATATTTCAGAGTTTGAAAAACTTTTTAAGTGCATGTTTAACATACATACCATGAAGGCAGGAAATGTGTTTGTCTACTTAATTTCCGGGGTACCGATCCCAGCACAGTCTCTGCCAGGCTGACCACATACAGCTGGACAGGTTATATACCATGCAAATGTGTCCAGTCAAGGAAGCAAAAAGGGACTAAAGTCCAGCTTGTCAGACCACACTCCTTTGGGTCTGTGCCTACTCAGCAGTCTCATCTTTGTCTAATTCTGTCAACTGTTAGGTGACCTATATGCTGTCTGGCACATGGCAAGCACTCTTTAAATGTTTATTCAGTGAATGAATGAATACATTTGTGTTACACAAATAGCCTGTGAATTTGGTGTTGTAAGCTCCATTTTACAGCAGCTAAGGGTTCTAATTTACCCAAGATTATCCTCTAGAGTAATGATTAAGAACATAGATCCTGAAACAAGAGCCTATCCTATGCCATGTCCCATTACTGTGTGACAATGACAAGTGACTTAACCTCTCTGTGTCTCAGTTTCCTCATTTGTGAAGTGACAATAGTAGCAGTGCTAATTTCTTAGGGTTGTTATGAAGATTAAATGTGTTAATATATGTGGGGTACATAGAATCAAGCTCTTACTACGAACGATGGGTTAACTAGCAATTATTTACATATAATACAGTACTAAAAGCTAAGATGGGGGATTAATATTATATTGTGAATAATTGTCACATAGACACATTGTTCAGGGCACTTTGTACCTGTGAACATGTCTAATCACCAATGGTGATATAAATCAGACATTATTACTTTATTTTATGAGTAAGAAACCGGAAAGGTAAGTTATCAAAGATTGCATAACAAGTGATTATTTAAACCTGAATCTGATGACATTCCAAGCCTATACATAGTCTTTCCCTATTTAAATAAACCAAAGTATTCCAATTCCTAATTCCCTGAAAAAAATGAGTCACTCAGAACCACCTTGTTTTCCAAGCACGTAAATATTTAACTCTTTAATGATTCTTTTTTTTTTCTTGGTGGCTGGCCAGCAAGGGGTTCTGAACCCATGACCTTGGTGCTACAAAGCTCTACTCTAACCAGCTGAGCTAACTGGCCAGGCAAATATTTAACTCTTTAAGCAAAGGCTTTTTTTATGTGATTGTTTTTATTGAGTATGCATATACGTGGGGCACAGAGGTGACCATCAACACCTGTTCCCAAGATGTGATAATCAGATCAATACTATCAGCATGCCCACCACCACAAATTGCAGTTATTCCCCATGTCCCCCACCCAAGCTCTCCCCAACCTCCCCCCCCCACCCCATCCTGCAACCCTAGGTCTGTCCTTTGCCTCTGCAAGTCCAATGCAGCACTGTGGTCTTTCTTTCCTTCTTTCTCTCTTAGCTCCCACTTATGAGTCAAAACATGAGGTATTTTTCCCTCTGTGCCTGGTTTTTTTCACTTAATATCACTTTCTCCAAGCTCATCATGTTGATGAAAATGGCAGAATTTCATTCTTTTTTATGGCTGAGTAGTATTCCATTGTGTATTTATACCACATTTTCCTTATCCAGTCATCCATCAATGGGTACTTAGGTTGGTTCCATATCTTGGCTATTGTAAATAGAGCTGTGATGAACACGGGAGTGCGGGTATCCCTTTGACATAATGATATGCATTCCTTTGGGTATATACCCAGTAGTGGGATTGCTGGATCATATGGTAGATCTATCTGTAGTTTGAGAAACCTCCACAGTGTTCTCCATAGTGGCTGTAAATGGAAATCTCTCTTAAAATTAGTCTTCCCTCTGTATCCATAGGTTCCACATCCAGGGATTCAACCAAGCACAGATCAAAACTACTAAAAATATTTTTTAAAAAACAATGCAGCAATAAAGGATAATACAAATAAAAAATGAATACAGTATAACAACTATATCCATAGCATTTACATTGTATTAAGTTTTATTAGTAATCATAAGTAATCTAGAGATGTCTTAAAATATATGGGAAGATGTGCATAGATTATATGCAAATATTTCACCATTTTATATAAGGGACTTGGGAACTAGCAGATCTTGGCATTGGCAGGGATCCTGGAACCAATCCCCAGGGATGCTGAGAAACTACTGTAATAGGTTCTCTAGAAGCAATGACAACCCAGCAGCAATGAGCACACCTACTGTCCAGATCTTGATTCCTAATACCCATATCTGATAAAAGGAGCCAGGGTTCCTTACAGAGTGGCTGATTTTAGGGCTGGGACAAGGAATATGTAAGATAAGCCTGCAGCATCCTGTCATGTCAGAAAGTAAAAAAGTGTACAAAAACAAAAATGATGGGCTATGTCAAAAGGAAACAGGAGACAAAAGAGTTCTCAATGGCCAAAACTGGAACAATTGGTGCAGTGAAACAAATAACATACTGTTGAATTATAACCCAAGTATAAAATAAATGTCCTTGATTTTATAGTGAATAATAAATGATTGAATAAACAAATAAATGGAGGAAAATAGACAACTCTTCCATGCAGAAATATTTCAAATAATTTGTTCAGACGCTCTGCAGTCAAGGAGGAGGAGCATAGCTCCCCACTCTCCAATGTGGGGTGCGTAGCGCCTTCCTTACAGAGAGTGCGGTGTGCGAAGGGAGAAAAAGAGTGACCTGACAGTGGAGAAACCTGCAAACAGGACCTCAGCCAGGTAATCAAGGCCAGTATCAACAGTGGTAAGTCTGGCTGATGGTACCTACCCTTGAAATGAAGTGATGAAAAGACCTTTTCCTCCCCTAGGACCCAGAACACCAGTCTAACCATGAGAAAAACATCAGTCGAACCAAATCGAAGGGCGTTCTACAAAACACCTAATAAGAACTCTTTAAAACTGTCAAGATCATCAAAAACAATGTCAGGGAAACTCACAGTCTAGAGTTGCCTACAGAAACATGGTGACTAAGTATATGGTAGAATCCCGGCTGAAACCCTGGAACGAGAAAAGGGCACTAGATAAGAATTAGGAAAATCTGAATAAAGAATGAACTTTAGTCAATATGAATGCATTGATATCACTTTATTAATTGTAACAAATGTGCCACATTAAAGTAAGACATTTATAATAGTGGAAACAGAATGTGGGGCGTATGGAAACTATGTATGCTCTTTGCAGCATTTTCGTAAATCTAAAACTATTTCAAAATAAAAAGTTTATTTTAAAAAGAGCAAAAGGTTTTCTCTTTTCCTTTCTTTCTTTCCTCTTTTTTTTTTTTTTTCGTGTCCGGCAACGGATCGCAACCCTCAGTGTCACCCCCGTACCGGACCGGGACCGCAACCCTCGGCTTTGCCCCTGCGTTGCCCCTGCGCCTCGCTCAGCCAGTGAGCGGGAACCGGTCTGTATGTGGGATCCGAACCCTCGGCGGGAGCACCGCCGCGCTTCCCAAGCAGTGCACTAACGCAGTGCGCCACCGGGCTGGCCCTCTTTCCTCTTTTTTTTTTTTTTTAACCTTTCTGATGTGGATTCATTTTTGTGAAAGACACATTTCATGGGACTATAATTTAGTGATGACTGTTGGGGCTACTGTAGGGGGCAGGGCTATTTGCCTCTAAAGCAGCTGGCTTGAGTCCATTGTCCCTTTTCTGTTGCTGTTATTGCTGTCACTTTCTAGTGGGGAGTTTTAGAGAGCTTTCCATCTACTCCTCACTTGTCGTGTTTTATTGTACTTACTCTGCCTGCGGTGGCCTTGCTCGTTTCTGGGTTGTACTTCTAGGAATGAAGCTGAGTGAGCATGAGTGTGCACGAGTGTGCGTGAGCTCATGAAAGCGTGCTGCAAAAGCCTGGGTTTGGAGCATAGTCCTCGCTCATCTTTACAACATTTGTTTGCTCCATTTGCAATCTTTTCAAGCTTTTCTCCCTAATTTTGGCTATCTTCCAGATAGAAACAGTGACAGAAAAATCAAACACCAGACAAAAGCATTCCTAAGGATTATACCTCCTGACCACACCCTAAATCCCCCCCCCCAATTTTTTTCAAATGACACTGTCGAGCTTCTTCGAAACCCTCTGACCTGAGAGTAGTGAGGGAGAGCCTAAAGAGCCCCTCGAGGCCATCAAGTGCACCTTCTGACAGGACAGCTTCTCAGAAGCACACGGGGGGCACAGTCCCCCCACATGTCAGCTGGGATTCTGCACCGTGGGGAGATTGGGCTGGACAGCACTAGCCCCAGCCCCAATGCTCACGTCACACCAAAGCCCTGGACAGCGTTCAAAACATTAACTTCAAAGAGTGGATTTTGTTTGCACAGTTCTCTGCTTTCTGGTTTTGATCAGGGCTAGGATGAGAAAAGTGGACATTTCCCCCTCGTGAACTGCCAACTGCTTTTTATACCTGCCCATGTGGAAGGATTTCTGAGTTGTCAAACACCCTTTCAGCCAAAGGGGATCAGGAAACACGGAGGTAGAATCCATAGACTTCTCTTCTCTCTCAATCTCTCGCCTCCCATCTCTCTCCCCTATTTCTTCCATTCACCCTACATATCCACAGTCCTCTTGTCTAGTTGGTCTTTCTTCTGTGCCTTTGCAAGCAGCTTCGTGGAGACAGAAGAGTATAGCATTGGCTGTGGAGAACTTTCTCCAAGATTTGAACCTGGCACCCCCTATTTCCTAACTGGCCCCAGTTAAGTTCCCCGAGATCTCTGAATCTCATCTGTCTGCTTAGACATCGTTGACGGTACTTACCGGGCTGAGTCTTTATGAGGATCAGTGCAGCGTAAGGCCCAGCCAGGCAGTGAGAGCTCATAGTAGCCCCGTCCTCTTCTCCTTTTGGATCACGGGGTTCTACAATCCGGCCACGTCGTATTCTGTATGTTCAGCAACCTTTTCAGGCAGGGCTGCAACTTGGTTAATTTGGCTTCTTTCCTATTGATAAAACAATTGTCTTTCCAAATTTGAGGATGGTAAAAAAATAAGCAAACCAAAAGACGTCTGTTTTCTGCTCCATTTGATTACAGACTTAAGGAGCAGAAAAAGTGTTCATTTTGCCCTCTTCTTTCATCTTGATGATGATCATGCAAGCAATGTGTCTGCTTTCCTGCCATGTTTCCAGCCAGGCATGAGAGAGGCAAAGTGACTCTCCAAGGCCACACATGAGGCAACATCAGAATCAGGATTCAAGCCCTAGTCAGTCTGTCCTCTGGGTCATGCTCTTCCAACCTGCACAGCCTGCCCTTGGAAGTGCCCAGTGGTCCATAGTACTTCTTTCATGTGTTCTTTGTTTGAGCCTCTTCTCTGTGCCTGATAGTGCCAACTGTACCCAAATAATCAAAGCACGACCCTGTGCTCAAGGAGTCCAGCTCCAGTGGGACCAAGTGGCCATCAGTCAGGCAATTGCAAGACAGTATGGGGAGTGCCGTGATAGGGAGAGTCGGGGATGATGCCCCCAGGAGATCGCAGCCCTTCCACTGGTATCACCCCTACTCTCTGCCCCCCCACTCCCAGGGCGCTGTGGCTTCCCGCTTTTGCCAGTCCTGCACTGCCTCCCTGGCCTCCGAGTGAGTCTCAGCAGTTTCCATCACCTGTGTAAGCGCACCTTTGCACTAGCCCCTCTGTTATAATATGCAAAGTTTTTCCACTCTCCTGTTTGGGCCCAGATGGATAGAGTCACATTATTATTTACGCTAAAAGCAATCATGATTTATTAATACCACTTCCTTTCTTTGGGTATAAAGCACACATCGAGTGTTGTATAACGAGAAGGACTGAAGGCACTGCGGTGCTGAGTCACAATACCAAAACATAGAGGACCCTCGATAGGATTTGGTCAGACCCTTTTCTACGGTGTCATTAGGAAGAGAAAAGAATAATATCTTTATTGTCTAAGGAGGCTATACAAATCCATAAGAAAAAGTCCAGCCCACCACCTGGACCATATATGTCCTGAGAGTAACGGGCATTCTCTGAGCATTTATTACATTCTAGGCGGCTCAGTGCTCTGTATTTCTTAACTCATTCAATCCTCACAACAGCCTGACTAGGACTTATATCCATTTTACAGGAGAGAAAACTGAGGCACTAAAAAGTTAAGCAAATTTCCCAAGGGATCAGTTTAGAGAGGTAGTTTGAATTTTCTTCTCTCCTGATTTTGGAAAAAAATAATAATAATAATTATTATTATTATTGCATTTCTCCAATTGCCCACAATCAACTTCTAAAACTAGAAAGTAAAGTAAAAAAAAAAAATGAAATAATAAAATACTTATTATTTTTTAACTAAACATTTATTATTTATTTGTTTATTATTAAAATAAAAGATAAGATAAAATAAATTAAAAAAAATAAAATCCTTCTTCTAAAATTAGGGAGTAAAAAAATAATAAGAAATTATATGTGAACAAATGAAAAGAAAAAAGTGTAGGAGTCTATTTCTGGAATATACTGCCTAGACTATGGGTTAGCAAACTTTTTTTGTAAAGGGATGAATAGTAAATATTTTCATGGTTGTGGGTCAGAGTCTCTGTTACAATTATTTAAGTCTGCCCTTACTGTGTGAAAGCAACCACAGATAATTTGTTAACAAATGGGTGTGGCTGTGTTCCAATAAAACTTTATTTAGATGAACAGGTAGTGGGCCAGATTTAGGTTGCAGTCCTCAGTTTGCCAACCCAGCCTACACCGTAGCAAGCACTCAATAAACAGGCATCATTACAAATATTTAGAATATTTTCAAATCCTGCTTTGTCAGAGTCTTGCCTCTGACTCTACCCTCCATCCTTTTAATAAAAGATGTTCTTGGCTTTCTGCCTGCACCATCTGCAGGTGGTTAGCATCTAAATTTATTCGTCCTTTTTATAGAAAGCAATTGGTGATCATCATGACACATGATGTCACCAGTACCCGACTTTGTCCTATAATCCCCCCTCTAGGAATGTTTCCTAAGGAAATGGGGTACTTAAAGATGGTTCTAAGGATGCTTCTTTCAGCTTCATTTAAAATATTGTTTGAAGATGTGGGAACAATATGTGTCTAACAAAGGGGAACGGGGAAGTAAATACCAAATGCTCAGCATTCATCCTCGCTGACCAGAGCCTTTAGATAACCCATACATTCCTTCTGCCACCCATTCCCATGGGATGATCCCCCCCACGAGTGCCTTGGTCACAGCACTCCATGGCAGGTCACTTTGGAAAATCTCAGCTGTCGGCCTGCCTAACAGGTCCTGATGGACACAGTGTGAGGCTTGTTGCTCTGTGTGAAGCCCTGTAAGGAAATCATGAAAACGTGATTAAGAGAGAGAACAGCAGGGACAGGTGCAGTCGTTTGGGGGAGAGACGTCAGCCCGCGTGCTGTGCAAACTAGAAACGCCCCCACAAAATAAGCAGGTAAAAGTAACAGCTTCTTAACCCCAAAAGGCTCAATGTGAAACTTCACAGAAGTTCAGAATTTCAACTGGAAGAAAAGAAAGACTGGGAGGGAATGAACATTTCTGAGCCCCATCTCTCCTGCCCTTTACAAGGCTCTCCTATTCCCACACCCTTTTGGAGAGAGGGTAATTTGGCCCAACCTTCCTTCAGGACAATTTAGTCATTTTTAATCACAAGTCTTTATAATGGAAATATTCTTAGACCTAACAATTCCTCTATATCCGAAGGAAACAATTCCTCTACATCCGAAGGAAATAATTAGATAAACTCTGTATATAGAAGGGTGTTCACAGTAGCAGTATTCATTCTGGGTAACATTGTGAAGTTTCTGGAATTCCTGATCATTGATAACTGCTTTAAGTGATATATTGCACTTCTATAAGGAAGAATATTTGTTTCCAATTTATTTTTTATTGAAGCATAATTGACTATGTATAGTTGTGGGGTGCAAAGTTGATTATCACTAGTTGTGTACAATGTGTGACGGTTAAATCAGGATAGTTAGCTTATTCATCATTATAATACGTAATCATTCTTTGTATTCCTTAACTGATTTCTCAATAGGAGCCTTGAGATAACCCATACATTCCTTCTGCCACCCATTCCCATGGGATGATCCCCCCCACGAGTGCCTTGGTCACAGCACTCCATGGCAGGTCACTTTGGAAAATCTCAGCTGTCGGCCTGCCTAACAGGTCCTGATGGACACAGTGTGAGGCTTGTTGCTCTGTGTGAAGCCCTGTAAGGAAATCATGAAAACGTGATTAAGAGAGAGAACAGCAGGGACAGGTGCAGTCGTTTGGGGGAGAGACGTCAGCCCGCGTGCTGTGCAAACTAGAAACGCCCCCACAAAATAAGCAGGTAAAAGTAACAGCTTCTTAACCCCAAAAGGCTCAATGTGAAACTTCACAGAAGTTCAGAATTTCAACTGGAAGAAAAGAAAGACTGGGAGGGAATGAACATTTCTGAGCCCCATCTCTCCTGCCCTTTACAAGGCTCTCCTATTCCCACACCCTTTTGGAGAGAGGGTAATTTGGCCCAACCTTCCTTCAGGACAATTTAGTCATTTTTAATCACAAGTCTTTATAATGGAAATATTCTTAGACCTAACAATTCCTCTATATCCGAAGGAAACAATTCCTCTACATCCGAAGGAAATAATTAGATAAACTCTGTATATAGAAGGGTGTTCACAGTAGCAGTATTCATTCTGGGTAACATTGTGAAGTTTCTGGAATTCCTGATCATTGATAACTGCTTTAAGTGATATATTGCACTTCTATAAGGAAGAATATTTGTTTCCAATTTATTTTTTTTTATTTTTTATTTTTTTTGTCTTTTGTCTGTTTTTTCCGTGTCCGGCAACGGATCGCAACCCTCAGTGTTGCCCCCGTACCGGACCGGGGACCGGCAACGGGATTGCAAACCTCGGTGTTGCTCCCACGCCTCGCTCAGCCAGTGAGCGGGAGCCGGTCCCAATTTATTTTTTATTGAAGCATAATTGACTATGTATAGTTGTGGGGTGCAAAGTTGATTATCACTAGTTGTGGACAATGTGTGACGGTTAAATCAGGATAGTTAGCTTATTCATCATTACAATACGTAATCATTCTTTGTATTCCTTAACTGATTTCTCAATAATGGAAGAGTTTATAGCTCTTAGAGGACTATTAAGTGAACAAAGAAAATGTTCATAAAAACANTGGAAGAGTTTATAGCTCTTAGAGGACTATTAAGTGAACAAAGAAAATGTTCATAAAAACAGATTACGATATAGCATATACTATATAACTCCAATGAAAAAAAAATGTTGTGTCCCTGTCAGTAGTTAAAGTTGCACCTAAATGCAATATCAATTATTTCTGGTGAAATTCAAAACATATTTTGTTTTGTAATTTACATTTGTTGCATATATATTTTTTAATTTTTCCCATGCATATATTTTTTCTCTTAAAAGCCATAGAGAAAAAAGATAACAAATATTGAAAAGAAAAAAAGAGATTAAAAATATCGTCTAAAATATGCTAAAGTTTAAAACAAACTGGGAAAGACCGTTTGTAACATATAGACAAGATATTAATGTCTTTAATCTAGAAAGGGATTTTATACATTAAGAAAGAAGTAATTCCAGTTTTTATCCACGCAAAGAAAGGAAACAGAAAGCACACTCACACACAAAAATCCACTACCAAAAAGATGTTCAAGAAAATAATAAACACATAAAAAATATTTGTCTCCACTAATAATCAAACAGATGCAAAGGAATTAACAAATAAGGTACTAGTTTTCAGCTGTTAAATTGTGAATTATTGAATGATATTAATCAGGTGGCTGAGGATAAATGACTCACTTCCTCGCACTGAGGTGGTTAGCATCTAAATTTGCTCGTCCTTTTTATAGAAAACAATCCGTAATCTTCATGACACACCATGCCACCATACCCAACTCTGTCCTATAATTCCACGTCTCAGAATCTTTCCTAAGGAAATAGAGTACTTTAAGATGCTTAAAAGAATGCTTCTTTCAGCTTTATCTAAAATGTTTGTTTGTAAATAGGGGAACAATATATGTTTAACTAAGGGGAAATGGAATGTACATCATGATATGCTGATATAGAAATAAGATTATACAGACATCAAAATAATTTTTCAGTAATTGTTCAATGATATATAAGCATGTTTCGATGATCAAGTGAGAATAGTGTGATACCAAACCGTCTCTCTGATATGTTGCAATTTAGTAAAGTGACCGTGCATATGTGTAGTTCCTGGAGACGGGTCTGTGGTGGGCAATACCTGGTGCTGATACTAAAAGCAGCCTTATCCCTGTGTTTTCTAAATGGACAATAATCCCACAGAAACAAATCAGTGTTAAAAGAGACAGACCAAAAGAAATAAAAAATAAATAAAAATAAAAAGCAGGAGAAAGGAGGAGCAGGAGGAGGCAGAAGCCCTTGTAAGTAGCCTTCACTTCAGTAAACTCCCCATGACTTATTTGAAGAACACATATGCAGTGTTCAGTTACACATGGCACCTGCCCTAAGCTCCCACCTCTTCTCTTTCCACTTACTTCCGAGTATCTGCTTATGTGCAGCAGGGTGAGTATCCAGGAAAATACTTGAGAATTCTCAAGAAAGCACTGTAAAGACCTAGGCCCATGGTTACGTCCTCTCGACATCACCTTTGTCAAACATTCTCTTGAAGGTGTCACTGGAGGACAGATTATCCTTGCTCCCTTGTCAGTGGACTTGTTCCTTTCTTCCTGGAACATGAGACAAGTAGCCTTTATATTGAAACCACTGCAGTTTTTGGAATAAATTCTGAGATTCTCAGCCCTGGGTGAGCATTGCATCAGCTTGGGGAGTTTTTACGACCTGCGGATGACAAGTTCCACCCAGACCCATGAAACCAAAACCTCTTGCTGTGACTCTCAGGCATCGTGGTCCTCAAAGGTGCCCAGGCAAGAAAATAATAAACACATAAAAAATATTTGTCTCCACA
>NW_007739075.1:9320-11886 GCF_000696425.1 Galeopterus variegatus | reverse complement strand
TCAATTGAGTCATCAAAGTAGTGCCCTGACCCCGCCCTGCCCTGCAGGTGTCCTGACTCTCCGGCTGGTAGTGAACTACTCGGGGGAGGGTCCCTCAGCATACAATTCCTCTTTGACTTTCCACGGCACGGGTCAGCCTTTTCAGAGGGCTCACTAGCAAAGTTCAATGTAGCTCGGGGAGACTCCGGGTACCCCTTTCCCCACCAGAAGTCAGTTAGGTGCTCTTCCAAACTGAGGTCCCCAGAGATGGAATCTGCCTCTCGGGAAGAGGGAGTTTATCTGTGGCCGACGCCCAGGGTGTGGCGGAGAGACGATCTGGGCGGGCTCCTCTTCCCAGCCCCCCCGACGCTGGCATCGTGGTCCTCAAAGGTGCCCAGGCAATTCTCATGTGTAGACGAGGCTGACAACTGCTGTATTTTTATGGACACATGTTTTCTTTTAAAAGAATATTTCTGTTGCAAAGGAAGGGGCCTACCAAAAACCCAACCTTACCCTCTACATTTTTGCATTGGTTGTCTATTGCCATATTTGCCTTTTGACATCACCTCTAAGGCAGAAGAAAACTTTGGTGTCATTACAGTTAAGGGAATAAATGCAGAGAGGCTGAGGTTTTCTGAACTCGCACAGTGTGAGTACATGGTGTGAAAAGGAAAGACAAGAGTAACAAAATGTTCTTTTTTTATAGCCCAGTGGGTCTCGACTGGGACAATCGTGTCCCCCAGGGACATTTTTGGTTGTCACAATCGGCAGGGGGGAGGTGCAACTGGCATCTAGTGGGTAGAGGTAAGAGATGCTGCTGAATCCCCACAAGGCACAGGACATTCTCCCGTAGCAAAGAACTATCCAGCCCCAAAGTCGACAGAGCCAAGACTGAGAAAGCCTGCTTTAGCTATGAGTTTTGAAGATGAATTGAGATACTGTTCTTCAGTGTGTTTAGACAGAGTCCAGCACTTGACAGACTGAGGGGTGTGATGATCTCTAGTCCCCCTTCTGTCCCTGCTCAGTGCACCTGACCCTATGTCAGGGAGGACAGTCCTCCGCTGGGGTTAAACTTGGTGAAGTGGAGGGGAAAGCCAGCTTGGAGCCAGTTAATTCCCACATCCCCAATTCCCAGAGAGCTAGAAACACCCTCTCAGAAGCACACGCAGACAGAATCAGCCCTTTTCTGGTTTTCCTATTTTTTTTCCTTTTTTAGTTTTAATAGAGCATTTATTAATTAGTATAAGCCTAAACAGTTTGAATAATACTTTCAATACAGTATCTGGAGATGATGATTGGAAGACCCCACAAGGCACAAGAGGAGAACATCTTAAGATGGAAAGTGTCACAGAAAAGGTTAGTGCCTGGTCTGAGATGAGGGCTGTGGGGAAGCAAGGTCCCCAAGCATCAGCCACACGTCCTGTGGGTCCAAGGCCCTGCCCTGGGGAGCAGATCTAGGGATGGAGGGTGCCGGGCTGGGGAGGGGATCCATCCTGGGGACATTGAAGGACTTCACTTCTTCCCTGCCCTCCCTCCCTTCAAAGCAGCAGGAGAGGGGGTTGGGGAGGCCCTGGGGTGGGGGCTGCCTTGGCTTGACCCTCACCTCCAGGAACAAGAAGCTGAGGAAGGGATGATGGCCAGGCCCAAAGTGAATCACAAGCACATTTGAAGAGGGGCCTGGAATTTTCAGGGGAGGTGACTTGGTGGCTCAAGCAGCAGAGGCCAAGGATAGCCTGAACCCAAATCCTCCAAGAAGGCTACGTGCAGGATCANTCTCAGGCATCGTGGTCCTCAAAGGTGCCCAGGCAATTCTCATGTGTAGACGAGGCTGACAGCTGCTGTATTTTTATGGACACATGTTTTCTTTTAAAAGAATATTTCTGTTGCAAAGGAAGGGGCCTACCAAAAACCCAACCTTACCCTCTACGTTTTTGCATTGGTTGTCTATTGCCATATTTGCTTTTTGACATCACCTCTAAGGCAGAAGAAAACTTTGGTGTCATTACAGTTAAGGGAATAAATGCAGAGAGGCTGAGGTTTTCTGAACTCGCACAGTGTGAGTACATGGTGTGAAAAGGAAAGACAAGAGTAACAAAATGTTCTTTTTTTATAGCCCAGTGGGTCTCGACTGGGACAATCGTGTCCCCCAGGGACATTTTTGGTTGTCACAATCGGCAGGGGGGAGGTGCAACTGGCATCTAGTGGGTAGAGGTAAGAGATGCTGCTGAATCCCCACAAGGCACAGGACATTCTCCCGTAGCAAAGAACTATCCAGCCCCAAAGTCGACAGAGCCAAGACTGAGAAAGCCTGCTTTAGCTATGAGTTTTGAAGATGAATTGAGATACTGTTCTTCAGTGTGTTTAGACAGAGTCCAGCACTTGACAGACTGAGGGGTGTGATGATCTCTAGTCCCCCTTCTGTCCCTGCTCGGTGCACTTGACCCTATGTCAGGGAGGACAGTCCTCTGCTGGGGTTAAACTTGGTGAAGTGGGGGGAAAAGCCAGCTTGGAGCCAGTTAATTCCCACATCCCCAATTCCCAGAGAGCTAGAAACACCCTCTCAGAAGCACACGCAGACAGAATCAGC
>NW_007739075.1:2944-8320 GCF_000696425.1 Galeopterus variegatus | reverse complement strand
GGGGACAGAGGCCCCACGTTCAGCTTTTGTCCTGGCCTCCCATTCACACGCTCCCACGTTCCCCCACAGGCCTCACTCAGCAGTGGGCTCCTTCCTTCCCTCGGACACTTCCCCTCTACAGACCAGCATATTCCCAGCCTTTCTCACCACAGGCCCATCACACCCTCCCACCCCCTGTGAGGCCACCCCCTAAAGCCCCTGCCCGCCCCCAGCATCCCTAGCTGGGCTCCAGCCTGAAGACCATCGCCCCACCACCTCCCGTCACCCAAACAGGGAAAGCAGGGCCAGTGTCCACTGCAAAACTGGCCTTTGGGACCCAGCTGGAAGGAGTGAGGCGGAGGCAGGACCAGGGATGGGGCCTCAGAACCCCAACTTCCTCCACTTTATGGTCCCCAGGTGAGCCGGGAGGAGATCCATGGCTTCACGTCACAACACAGCACACGAGGCTTTCATGTCCCTGTCTGAGAAGGACAGCAAGACCCACGAGGGAATAGACAGAGAAGGCAGGAAGGGACAGGCCCACTCGCCCCGCAGCTGTGTCCAGTCCCCAGCAAAGGAGGAAAAGCCAGAAACCAGACCCTACATGCGAGATCATCCCACAGAAGAGAAAACAAGGAGCGATAAAGTGTTGTGGTTTTATCTGCCACAGTCATCTGGGGCTCAACCGTCGAGGGAAGCCTCCCCCAGCCTGGGACTAACTGTAAGGGACAGCAGCTGTCCCCAGCTGCCACAGCCTTGGCCTCGCAAGCACCGTGAGAACCGCAGTCTCCCCAGAGACGAGCCACAGGCCTGGAGGTGGCACTTATCTCTCCTCCTATCACTGGTAGGCTGGGTTGTGCACCTCCAAAGTAGGCCAGACTGCTCCCAGGCTCGTTGGGGGACAGACCCAGAAAGCAGCGTGGCAGGAAAAGGCAGCTCTGCTGGTCTCAGCGAGCTGGAGCCAAACTGCCCAGGACTGCTCCAAAGAAAGAAGTCCCGTGGCTGGCACTCCACAGGCCAAGCTCAATGCCAAGCCAGTACAATGAAAAGAGGGCTTTAGATCTAAGGACCACACTAGGCATGTCAGAGCCTTTTACTGGGCCTTTTTAGGAGGAAGAAACACGAAGACTCTCGAACCACTCAGGCCCCTTCTCAATCCTGCTTCAACTATGAAGTGCTAGAAGAAATTATTTAATGACGCTTTTTAAAGCATGGTAAGGAAAACTTTATCCAGGACCATCCCCATAGGTATAAGGGGCTGCTGCAATGGGATTTTGCAGTGGGGGAGAGAGATTGAGCTCATTTCAAATACAGGATAGGCAAGTGGGGGTTTATAGCCAAGGAACAGGGTGGAGGTCAGTGGTGGAAAATTGCAAAAGGAAACATCGGGTGAAAAGGGGATTCTGGATAAACTGACCCAACAGGATTCTTGCTGAATACAGGCCAGGGTGACCAGACATCACCTGGGGGATTGTGGTGGAAGAGGAAGAACCTGATGAGACATCAAGAATGACCAGATATTAAGGGTTGGGAGTTCTTGCTAAACTGGCTTAGCAGGCTTCTTTAGTAAAACTGGATTTTACAAGGAAGTGTGCAGATGGGCCTAGGAGAAGGTTCAGGAGCCTGACTGTAGTTTGGCCAAGCAGGGAATCTTTGTCGAGGCTTCCCATGCAATGGGGCTGGTGATAATACTTCCCTCCTCGGGGTTTCCAGAGAATTTCAAGAGTCAAAACAGAAGGACAAGAGCTTCCTCCTCTGTTCCCTGCACCAGGAAGCCCCAACTGGCAGAGTCGTGACACTCTCCATTCCAGTCCCAGGAGGCCATGGGGAGTTAGGAATGAGTTTCCAAATGATGACATTGCAGTCTCTTTCCCTGCTAAATATGATTGTTGAGACCTCTCTCAGACCTGAAGCTAGTGTCTTGGCCCCGAGGTGATGGAAAGTAGAACATTCTGAGCAAACCCTGGGATGCTGTCCCTCCTCAACCCACCAAGAGTCTCTGAGATTGTTGCAAGCCCCTTGCAGGATTATTGCAAGCTCATGGCTGCTCGCATTTCTGGGGGCAAGTGTTGGTCAGAGCCCTCCCCTCCCCTGTATCTGTCTCCTCAGCTCAGCCTAAGTTCCTTGAAGTCAGGAGGTATGCATGATTTTACTTTGCAACTCTGTCCCCAGGGTCATGCCTGGTGTGCAGTTCAATTAACATCCCTGTAACAAAATAGAGTTCACCTCTGAAATCCACAGACACACTCACCACCCAGGTCGGTTGTCTAAGCTCCCGAAGAGGCTTGAATCACCAAATCTCCCTTTGTGAGTGTGGGAATAGGAGACCATCCACCACCTCCCTTTGCATACATTTCAACACCTGGAGACATGCACATGGATATGCCTGAGAAGCGATCGAGGCTTAGATGCTAGACCAATGGGCTGTTGTGCAAATCGAGGTGGTGAATCAGTGACTCCCAAGAGGTCACCCTGCCCTGAACACATGGGCTGGCCAGAGGCTCACAGCTGTGCTCCTGCTGTTCCTTAGACCTGACTGTACCAGCGGGATGTTGGCTGCTGGATCAATTACCCATCACTGCTTTGTCTTCATGCTGCTCAAATCTGGAGATGTAGATCATTAGAGAATGATTATCACAAATATTAAAAATCAAATTTGCAAGGCAGTGGAGCTGCCCCGATATGTAAATATGACATCTTTTCTTTTATTTTCCCTCTCCCCTCCCTGCCCCATGAGAACTATGTTACAGTAGTGAACTTGTAATTGAGTTTTGGGCCCATCTCTGTAACTTGTGACTTTGAAGAAGCAACAAAAAGTGACATCCCCCATTCAGGTCCTCACATGGGTCCTGGCTCGTTATTAGTAATCAGTGATGATAGTTCCCACTATTGAGTTCGCCCGTGGGCCCCAAATACAACATATACAGAAATAAAGAAGTGAACCCATGCTGCATAGACACACGTGCATGATTCATGCAGTCATACATGCATCCCTGTTTGCATTCATGTCTACATGTATTCTTCTAATGTTGATGATAAACCTAGTGCATACAGTGGTGATTACAGCCCGGTCTGCCTTCAACCTCCCTGAGTTCAAATCTCAGCCCTACCAGGGACCAGCATATGACCTACATATGTCACATAATCTTCTATACAAAATGGGAGTGATGTGTTCTCTACTGCTGCTCAGACGGTGGTCACAGTGGCTAAGGACATCCCAGGTCCAAATCTCAGCTTGGCCAACTGTGACTTTGGCAAAGCACTGACCCTCTCTGGCGCTCAGTTTCCGAGTCTGTGGAACAAGAGTCACAATCGGGAATAACTCTTAGGGATACTGTGAGAATTAAATTAGTGACTACGTGCACAATTCTTAGAACAGTGCCCAGCTCATGCACACGCTCTCGGGCTAGCCATGCGGATTAGGTGGGATTCAGTGGGACAATTTGTATAAGCACCAGAACAGGAATATCACAGGCAAGACCCAAACAGTGCTGTCCTTTGTCCTTGTTGTAGTGCTGATTTTGTTGTTGTTATTCCTATATTGTAGATGCTTTGAGGCTCCAGTAGATCATTCATGACATGTGGCTTGCAAATGACACAGGGTGCTTCAACTGCTAATGCCACTTGCAGCAAAGCAGGGGTGCCCATGAACATGAGACTTAATGGCATATGTTTCTTAGATGTCCTGGCTACTGATTCTGCTGTGTGAGCCAGCCAGACTCCAATAGAAAGCATCTTTTCAAATTCTTAACTTTCCACAGCTGTAAGGAGAAAGGAAAAAAATATCACTGATTCTGCTGTGTGAGCCAGACTTCAACTCCGATAGAAAGCATCTTTTCAAATTCTTAACTTTCCACAGCTGTAAGGAGAAAGGAAAAAAATATTTTAAATGACCTACGACGCTTCTGTGATCTGTCCCCTGCCCAACTCTCCTGCCTCAGCTGTTGGAATGTTCTCTCTTATCCAGCTCCAATCGTATTTGATTTCAGTTCCTTTAATACATTAGGACCCTTCTTGCTGTAGGGTCTTGGTGCATGCCAGTCTCTCCTGGAATGAATGAGGCACGAAGTGTGTGTTAGACGCTCCTTTTCTTCTCCATTCTTCCCTGAGATTAATTTAACACTTTCTTTGTGGAAGAAACATCTAACGGGGTGGAGTGGATGTGTTTGCACACAGGCTTTTGAGGCCCCTAACATCCCCAATCTCAGAAGACAAGCCAAAGGAACCAAAATGCTAAACATGCAGAGATCAGTTTCAATGTCAAACTTCCCACTTTCAGTGCACAGTCACTGCCAACAAAGTGTGCTGAAGGTATCGTTGGGAGAGTG
This sequence comes from Galeopterus variegatus, assembly GCF_000696425.1. Classification (NCBI taxonomy): domain Eukaryota; kingdom Metazoa; phylum Chordata; class Mammalia; order Dermoptera; family Cynocephalidae; genus Galeopterus; species Galeopterus variegatus. The sequence goes on along the minus strand of NW_007739075.1, from coordinate 4,013 downwards.
ACATTATATCCACAAGCCCATAGAAACATGCAGACTGACTTTGCACAGACATGTTCACTGCCATCATTGCCAAGTATGGTACAGTCTAGAGAAGAGACAGATGATTCAGCCTGGCCAGTTGCTGTAAGCCCCATAGACTAAGTGGACCGGGTAGAAGTGCTGTGTCGTAAACCTGCCCAGGACTTGTTGACCTAAAGCGATAGGCACTTAGCTCACAAGTCTATAGGCTGGCAGTTTGGAGCTGGCTTAGCTGGGCAGTTCTTCTGGGCCAGCCTGGGCTCACCTACTCGTGAGTCTATGGTCAGCCGGTGTGTTGGCTGGACAAAGCTGCCTTATGATGCCCTTGTTTGGGAGAGACCAGGACTTCCATCCCAGTCTCATCTATTACCCTCCAACAGGTTAGTCAAAGCCTGTCTGCATACCAGTCACAGAGTCCCCAGGGGGCAGGCCCTCCTGCACAAACACATTTTAGGTCTTATGTTTAGGTCTTTGTCTGCATCCAACGTGGTGTTGTCTCATTCACCAGAACAAGCCTCAGAGCCCAGTCCCAAGTCAGCATGGGAGGGTGTCAAAGGGCTTGGACACAGAGAGGCTTCCACAAATTGGGTCCATTACTGCAGTCAACCAACAGTGCTCACTAGACTGACACAGGAGGTTGCGGAAGCTTGTAGGCTGAGAGGAAGGAAATGGTAGAGCCATATGTTGGCCCAGAGGTAGAGTGAGACATGACACACATGATGAATTGCAAGGAGCTTCAGCTTTGCATCTTTCCTGCTTTCCCCATCTTTTCTCCAGATCCACATGTAAGCCTCTTGGCTTCCAGAAGGAAACAGATTATTCACCCATGTCTGAGCCAAGCACTGTGTGGGCAGGAGCCGCCCTTTGACAAACTCAATAGTTGCCAGTCAATGGGAATCCAGAGAACGTCACCCCCTTACTGAGGCCAGCGTCTCTGTGTGTCTGGCTAAGTCGTGAGCTGGTTTGAGCCTGAGACCCAGTGACACTCAGTATTAGGATTAGGTTTCCTACATTTTACAAATTAAATTAAAGATAGAGGCAGGATGGGATG
>NW_007739075.1:0-1766 GCF_000696425.1 Galeopterus variegatus | reverse complement strand
CTCTGAGCTGCGTAGACTAAAGAGACATGCTGTGGGGGGGTCACTGGGTAGTCAGTAAACATCTACTCTCATCCCCACAGACAGACCAGGGGAGATGCCAGTATGGATGGGAACAGTGCAAGGAATAATCCCTACAAGGTGTCATCTTTGTAGTTCAAAAATCTCTTGCTCATGCAGTGTCTTCTTGAGTCTACCAAATACCACTCCAAGACAGAAACTTTTATGTCCTTTTTGACAGATAGAGACATCAGCACTCAGAGAAGTTACTTGCCCAAGATACAGCTTGTGCATGGCATATGGGTAAGTTGGGTCTTTGCATAGAGGACAGATCTGACAGGCTATGTGAGGTTGAAAAAGTTTCTAGAACTTTCTATTTTTTCATCTCTAGGAAAGCTGCCTTGTATTTGTTCAGAGAATGAGGGATCCTTTCTTTAAAGTGTCTAGGCTGAGGTCTGGTGCAAAGTAGACACTTAATGAGTACCTATTGTTGAGATGACCTCTGTCCCGAGCCTCTGTCCTCCAGCACCCTCCATCCCAACTACTCAAGGCTGCTCTGTCCCTGAGGGCAACCCCTTGCTGCTCTGATACTGAGTCCAGGTTGAGGACTGGCCTTGTATCATGGTAAATTTTTTTTTTTTTCCTTTTTGTCTTTTTTCGTGTCCGGCAATGGATCGCAACCCTCAGTGTTGCGCCCGTACCGGACCGGGACTGGCAATGGGATCGCAACCCTCGGTGCTGCGCCCGCACCTCGCTCAGCCAGTGAGCAGGAACCGGTCTGTATGTGGGATCCGAACCCTTGGCGGGAGCGCCGCCGCGCTCCCAAGCGGCGCACTTTAGCAGTGCACCACCAGGCCGGCCCATGATGGCAAATTTTAAGTGTTACCTTAAAAGCTAGTAAAGAACTATTGCTGGGTATGTCTGTGAGGGTGTATGATGCTTAATTCTAGGTGTCAACTTGACTAAATTAAGAAATACCTAGAAACTTTAGGTATGCCCATGATGGTGTTTCTGGAAGAGATTAGCATATGAGCCTGAGTGTTCTGGGTGGGAGAGATCTGCCCTCAACATGGGTGGGAGCCATCCAATCTGTTGAGGGCCTGGAGAGAATAAAAACCGAAGAAAAAGGTGAATCTCTCTATCTGCTATAACTGGGATAAGCTCTGTTCTCCTGTCTGTGGACATCAGAACTCAAGACTCCTCAGCTTTTTGATTCTGGGACTTACACCAATGGCATCACTGACTTCCCTGGTTCCACAGTCTTTGGACTTGGACTGAACCAATTCCCCTAATAAATCCCCTTTTGTATGTTTATATCCATATCCTTTTGGTTCTGTCTCTCTTGAGAATCCGACTGACACGTGAATCAGTGCACTAAGCAAGGATGTTCTGCTTTCACCCAATGTGGGCCGGCACCATCCAGTTGCCCGAGGGCCTTGATGGGAAAACAAAAAAGGCACAGAAAGATGAATTCTCGGTGTTTCTCCTCAAGCTGGAACAAACTTCTTCTCCTGCCCTTGGACATCAGAATTCCAGGTTCTCCAATTTTTGGATTTCAGAACTTGCATCAGTGGCTGCCCAGGTTGTTCTCAGACCTTTGGAGTTGAGCTGGGAGTTACACCATCAGCTTACCTGGTTCTGAGGTCTTTGGACTTGGACTGAGCCATGCTACAGCTTCCCAGGGTCTCCAGCTAGCAGACGGCCTACTGTGGGACTTTTCAGCCTCCATGATTACATGAGCCAATTCCCCTAATAAATCTCCTCTCATC
>NW_007739074.1:35781-38981 GCF_000696425.1 Galeopterus variegatus | reverse complement strand
CCAGCTTGCAACTCCAGCCTGTGAGAGCTGAAGAGTGTTCTGAGCTCAGCTGTAGAGGCAGGGCTGTCCAAGATTGCCAAGGACCAGTGTGCCAAGGATGCAGAGAACATGGAGTGAAGGGAGATTATTCTCTAACATGAAGATTTAATCCCGTCCTGTTGGGTTTTGGACTTGTTTTGGACCCGTTAGCCCTTTATTTTGGCTTATTTCTCCCTTTTGGAAGAGAATTTCTGCCTTATGCCAGTCCCGTCATTGTATCTTGGAAGTAGATAACTTGGTTTGATTTCACAGATGGGACTTTGCACTTGGGACTTTTGAGTTGGTGCTGGAATAAGTCAAGACTTTGGAGTATGTATGTGAGAAGGACATGAGCTTTGGGGGCCAGGGGCAGCATGCTATGGGTTGAATGTTTGTCCCCTCCAAATTTCATATTGGAGCTTAATCCTCAGTATAGTTTTTGGAAGGTGGAGCCTTTAAAGGGTGATTGGATCATGANCCTGCAAAGAAAATTTGACAGACCAGACAGTCAGATGGTTTGCCAAAACAAAACTATCAATCACATTTTGCAGAGGTATTTAATTTCCCCAAAATATTTCTCTGTAAGTATTAGTTTAGTTCTTTGAGGCCAATGCCCCCAAACTACTGGAAACAAGGTCAATGGTTTGGCAATTTAACTATTTTTGTTTTCTCAAAAAGATATGAAATGTGGTGACTGATAAGACATTTGGGGACAGAGTTTATGCCACCTCTTTCCTGTGGATGCCTAATAAAGGGTTTTCTATTCCACAGCTCACTTTGTAAACAAATTCTTTCTGTGATTCCTATGTCCAGGTGACAAAGATCTTCCACAGTGGGGTAAGGGAAAGTCAAAGTTGACTCTATGTTGATTCTAGAAGATCGAATATGCATGGGGGAAAAGGGTGCGGGTACCTGCACAATACATCCTCAATACATGGCTCTGGAGCTATAGAACTCTACTTAACCTGAAAACTTAATGTGATATGAAAAGAAATTAGTTTACACGTTCTTCTAAGAATCTTGATAAGCACTGAAAAAAACTGTCATTGTCAATGAACAAATCCAGGGTACCTTCACCATTTTACAATAAAACTTGGAGATTTGACCATTTTATTTCCTGTTTGAGAATTTTATAAATTTTGCCCTATGTCTTGTTCTAACAAAATTAATTGTGAGCCATCCTCCAACTACACTGTGTTTCTTCAACTGGGAATAAGGAAAATTGATATTGAGAAGTGGGGTGTTTTTCATAAAAAATACCTGAAAATATGAAAGCAGCTTTGCAACTGGGTAATGAGTGAAGGCTGGAAGAATTTGGAGGAGCAGGCTAGAAAAAGCCTAGATTCCAGTGACAGTTTAGAAGATAAGCATATCAGGGAAAGTTCGGAAGGCCTTGGAGACTGGTTAATCAGTGGTCACCAGAATGCTTGTAGAATATGGATAGTAAAGGCCATTCTGAGGAAGTATCAGATGAAAATAAGGAGCTTATTGGAAACTGGAGCAAAGGTCACCCTTGTTATATAGTTGCAAAGAAATTGGCTGGATTGTGTTTATGCCCAAGAGCTTTATGGAATACAGAATTTAAGAGAGATGAACCAGGGTATTTGGCAGAAGAAATATTTAAGCAACACAGCATTCTAGCTATTCTATGGCTGCTTTTAATTGTGTACAATGAAATAAGAGAACAAAAGGATGACTTAAAGATAGAATTTATAATTAAAATTAAATCAGATGGTAAAAAAATGGGAAATTCTCAGCCTGGCTATGTAAAGAGCAAAAAAATGTGGTCAAGGGAGGAATCCAAGTGTGTACCTCAGTGACTATCTGCTAAGAAGATTAATACAGAGAGAAGGACTCATCAAGAGAATGAGAGAAAGACCTTGCAGGCATTTCAGGGATCTTATAGGCTCTCCCTTCTATCACAGGGGCCTAGGAGGACACAGTCATTTTGAGGAACAAGCCCAGGGCACCCTCCACGTGCTTGCTGCCTGGGCTGCCTCAAGAAGCTTCTGCCCAAATTACATCATGGTGCTCCTCAGATGTCCCAACTGTAGCTAATATTGCCCCAAGGGCTTCTGGGCCCACTGCTTTGGAAGATACAATCTGGAAGCCTTTTAGTGGCATCCACCTGGTTTAAATGTTCAGTCTCACGGAATGCAAGAGCTGTGGAGGCATAGCAGCCTCCACCCAGATTTCAAAGGATGTATGGAAAAGTCTGGGGCTCAGGAAGACATTTGTCACAAGGACAGAGTCACAATAGAGATCCTCCACTAGAGCAGTGCTGAGAGGAAATGTAGGGTTGGAGTCGCAGCAGAGAACCTCCATTAAGGCCATGCCTAGTGGAGCCATGGGAGCTGGACTGCCATCAAGACCTCAGAATTGTAGAGCTACCAGCTTGCAACTCCAGCCTGTGAGAGCTGAAGAGTGTTCTGAGCTCAGCTGTAGAGGCAGAGCTGTCCAAGATTGTCAAGGACCAGTGTGCCAAGGATGCAGAGAACATGGAGTGAAGGGAGATTATTCTCTAACATGAAGATTTAATCCTGTCCTGTTGGGTTTTGGACTTGTTTGGGAGCTGTTAACCCTTTCTTTTGGCTTATTTTTCCCTTTTGGAAGAGAATTTCTGCCTTATGCCAGTCCCATCATTGTATCTTAGAAGTAGATAACTTGGTTTGATTTCACAGATGGGACTTTGCACTTGGGACTTTTGAGTTGGTGCTGGAATAAGTCAAGACTTTGGAGTTTGTATGTGAGAAGGACATGAGCTTTGGGGACCAGGGGCAGCATGCTATGGGTTGAATGTTTGTCCCCTCCAAATTTCATATTAGAGCTTAATCCTCAGTATAGTTTTTGGAAGGTGAAGCCTTTAAAGGGTGATTGGATCATGAGGACTAAGCCCTGATGAATGAATTGATTCATTCACGGATTACTGTGCTAATGGATGAGCTGGTTGTCACTGGAGAAGCACTGGTGGCACAGTTACTGCTCTCTCATCCAGTCCTCTTGATATGACACCTTGCATTAATTACCACAGGACTCTATAAAGAGTTCCCACCCAGAAGAAGGCCCTTACCAGATATGCTCCCTGGACCTTGGACTTCCCAGCTGCCAAAATTGTAAGAAGCAAATGTCATTTTCTTATAAATTGCCCAGTTTCATGTATTTATTATGAGCAACAGAAAATG
>NW_007739074.1:33376-34968 GCF_000696425.1 Galeopterus variegatus | reverse complement strand
TTCCATGTATTCTGTTATAACCAACAGAAATGGACTAATACAGCAACTGTTAAAATTTCATTTTCAATGTTACTGAAACCACCATGAAAATGCCCTCATACAGATTCACAGACTAAATGCTGACGTTAGAAACCCTGGAGTAGAACAACAGCATATTTATTCAAAGACTTCTATGTTTATAGTTTCTTTGTTCCACACACTTAGTCTTATTTTGCTTGGCAAGATCATATTTCTTCATCGGCATTTTTGTCCATAGGTCTCCAAATTAAATGCAATTACTTAAAAGGAATCAATAATAAATCTAAGACAGCTCGGGCCATGGTTGGTTTCTAAAATAATTCTCAATCTTTTTTACCAGAACAATGTTTAGTCAAATTTGAGGAATATTTTAAGAGGTCCTAAATCAGATTAAGTGCTGGCTTTCAGGTCTCGATATCTCGGAATGCTGCCAGATAGCAATCTCTGCGATTGAGTCATTTTGCATTAGGAGAGCTTGTTCCAATGATGCCCAAATGACTCATAGCTTCTAATTCTCTTAAGAAGAGCCCTGAGACCTGCAATGTTAATTACATTATGGGACCGAGTGGAGGAGTATTTAAAGGAAATGGATTCAAATTATGCATGTCAGGCTCCTGTCTGCAGAGTATTTTGGAGTACAGGTTTGTCCTCACAGAGAAGTCATCCTGGTATCATAGCCCTAGGGTTGTTAGTTTTTACTTTGCAAATGTATCTTTAATGAATGAAATACTAGCAAACACAACCAGAGTAATTAGAATGTGTATGGTTTGGCCTCAGGCTGCAGCAGAAAATAACTGTGTTGTGCAGCAGCTGCTGGATCCTACTGTGGCATACTGAGTGTAGGATTTATTCTGAAAGATGCCTTTTATAGGAAATGGCTATTTCCCCTGATTATGAATGATAGGTCTGGTAGACAGCCTGCTCCAGACAACATTTTTTTGATGGAAGATTCTGTTATGCCTTAACCAAACAGACACTAACCACATTGATTAAGAAATGTTTGACTTCTGTGTTCTTAAAGAAATAAAACAAAGGAGATTTGTTTGGCGAGCTTTGTCTGGAAATACTGAGCTTTATCCACATGAGAATCACTTCTACTTCCCATTTTATACATCTGTTCTGGTAGGACATGTGTCTTTGCTGAAACAAAAGAATCAGATTATATCAATCCAAGACCTATATTCCTAGCTTTTGTGTATTGTGTACAGATTTTGGGCTTTATTTCCCACTTACCCAGAGCACGCCTGGGTTGCGAGTGGTCACATAATTTGAGAGGGTTTTAGCTTTTTAATGCCCACATAGAATTATTAAGCTTAGTTTCTTAATAATGTGAACAACTCCAGTGGCCACTCTGAGTTCTAGGAGCATCTTGAGACAGGAGACAATATGAGTCAGTACCAATTCACACATGTGCAGCCTTGTGAGTCAAAAGACCACCTTGTCCTAGGTACAAAGCCATGAAACCAGAGCCGGCAACGTGGGATTCGTTGAGTACATAGCCGTGAGAAAATAACCCCACTCTCTCAGACCCTCTGTGTAACACAGACAAAGGGAGGCTACTAGAGAGAATGGTT
>NW_007739074.1:29299-31985 GCF_000696425.1 Galeopterus variegatus | reverse complement strand
AGGAAGGAAGGAAGGAAGGAAGGAAGGAAGGAGGGAAGGAAGGAAGGAGGGAAGGAGGGAGGGAAGGAGGGAGGGAGGGAGGGAAGGAGGGAAGGAGGGAGGGAGGAAGGAAGAAAGGAAGGAAGGAAGGAAGGAAGGAACCACAACAATTCACTGAACTTTCAGGAGAGAAGAAACCTGAGGTTACTGGAGATGGGGGGAGGGAAGGAGGGGGTTTGGGAGGGACAGGTCAGGTAAAGGGCCTAAAGAAAAATCATGGTTTGTAACAATGAATATGCTAATAATATAAAATAAAATAAAGTTTTAAAAAGTGTATTCGTAAAGGTAGATTACATACGTGCATTTGTATATGCATGTGCGTGCATGTACGTATCCTGTGCATGCTTATTAGTTTGATTTACAACTTTTAAGTGTTCAGGTGTATGGTATAAGGATGTCCACTTGTATTCTCGTCCTAGGCCCTGCCAGTGGGCTGGGCCTGCTTGGCACTGGTTCTTTTCCACATTGTATTTGATTTTATTTTGTGTATTTATATCTGTATCTCACCTATTTCCAAAAAGTTTCAGAGGTAATTCACAATAAAAACATGCTCATGTATATACAGTGTAGTCAAAACTAAAGTTATAAGAAACTATGTAATCTGTTTGCCAAAAATACCCACAGTGAAATAATATTTAATATAAAAATATATTAAAATATAAAAATTGCCAGAAAGTGAAAGAAAAGAATNTTGAGAAGTGGGGTGTTTTTCATAAAAAATACCTGAAAATATGAAAGCAGCTTTGCAACTGGGTAATGAGTGAAGGCTGGAAGAATTTGGAGGAGCAGGCTAGAAAAAGCCTAGATTCCAGTGACAGTTTAGAAGATAAGCATATCAGGGAAAGTTCGGAAGGCCTTGGAGACTGGTTAAGCAGTGGTGACCAGAATGCTTATAGAATATGGATAGTAAAGGCCATTCTGAGGAAGTATCAGATGAAAATAAGGAGCTTATTGGAGACTGGACCAAAGGTCACCCTTGTTATATAGTTGCAAAGAAATTGGCTGGATTGTGTTTATGCCCAAGAGCTTTATGGAATACAGAATTTAAGAGAGATGAACCAGGGTATTTGGCAGAAGAAATATTTAAGCAACACAGCATTCTAGCTATTCTATGGCTGCTTTTAATTGTGTACAATGAAATAAGAGAACAAAAGGATGACTTAAAGATAGAATTTATAATTAAAATTAAATCAGATGGTAAAAAAATGGGAAATTCTCAGCCTGGCTATGTAAAGAGCAAAAAAATGTGGTCAAGGGAGGAATCCAAGTCTGTACCTCAGTGACTATCTGCTAAGAAGATTAATACAGAGAGAAGGACTCATCAAGGTCAAGGGAGGAATCCAAGTGTGAGGAATCCAAGTGTGTACCTCAGTGACTATCTGCTAAGAAGATTAATACAGAGAGAAGGACTCATCAAGAGAATGAGAGAAAGACCTTGCAGGCATTTCAGGGATCTTATAGGCTCTCCCTTCTATCACAGGGGCCTAGGAGGACACAGTCATTTTGAGGAACAAGCCCAGGGCACCCTCCACGTGCTTGCTGCCTGGGCTGCCTCAAGAAGCTTCTGCCCAAATTACATCATGGTGCTCCTCAGATGTCCCAACTGTAGCTAATATTGCCCCAAGGGCTTCTGGGCCCACTGCTTTGGAAGATACAATCTGGAAGCCTTTTAGTGGCATCCACCTGGTTTAAATGTTCAGTCACACAGAATGCAAGAGCTGTGGAGGCAAGGCAGCCTCCACCCAGATTTCAAAGGATGTATGGAAAAGTCTGGGGCTCAGGAAGACATTTGTCACAAGGACAGAGTCACAATAGAGATCCTCCACTAGAGCAGTGCTGAGAGGAAATGTAGGGTTGGAGTCGCAGCAGAGAACCTCCATTAAGGCCATGCCTAGTGGAGCCATGGGAGCTGGACTGCCATCAAGACCTCAGAATTGTAGAGCTACCAGCTTGCAACTCCAGCCTGTGAGAGCTGAAGAGTGTTCTGAGCTCAGCTGTAGAGGCAGAGCTGTCCAAGATTGTCAAGGACCAGTGTGCCAAGGATGCAGAGAACATGGAGTGAAGGGAGATTATTCTCTAACATGAAGATTTAATCCTGTCCTGTTGGGTTTTGGACTTGTTTGGGAGCTGTTAACCCTTTCTTTTGGCTTATTTTTCCCTTTTGGAAGAGAATTTCTGCCTTATGCCAGTCCCATCATTGTATCTTAGAAGTAGATAACTTGGTTTGATTTCACAGATGGGACTTTGCACTTGGGACTTTTGAGTTGGTGCTGGAATAAGTCAAGACTTTGGAGTTTGTATGTGAGAAGGACATGAGCTTTGGGGACCAGGGGCAGCATGCTATGGGTTGAATGTTTGTCCCCTCCAAATTTCATATTAGAGCTTAATCCTCAGTATAGTTTTTGGAAGGTGGAGCCTTTAAAGGGTGATTGGATCATGAGGACTAAGCCCTGATGAATGAATTGATTCATTCATGGATTATTTTACCCTATGTCTTGTTCTAACAAAATTAATTGTGAGCCATCCTCCAACTACACTGTGTTTCTTCAACTGGGAATAAGGAAAATTGATATTGAGAAGTGGGGTGTTTTTCATAAAAAATACCTGAAAATATGAAAGCAGCTTTGCAACTGGGTAATGAGTGAAG
>NW_007739074.1:26763-28998 GCF_000696425.1 Galeopterus variegatus | reverse complement strand
CCTAGCTGGAAAGCTTTTTTGCTGACCTGGAATTGTGGGAATGTTACTGACTAGTCTGCAAGTTCACGTCCCACCAATTCTTGTGACCTTGCCCTCCTTTTTTAATTTCCCCAAAGCTTTTGTTCTGAGTCCTGGAACAGAATATTTTTGTGATAAATCGACCTTAATTAAAATAATGTATGGACTAAATTAGATTTAAAGATCATTTAGTTGCCAGTAAATCCATTTGGAGATTTAAAAATATTTACCTCCTGCTAAATATGGCAGGCTCTGCGCACGTAGAATGATAAAGTTTTCTCAAAGACTTGCAATTGGGCTCAACTCGAGTAGTTTCCGTATTATGAACTATAACTTAAAATTATTATAAAAGGAAAACAGTGCGAGGCGTCTATTATTTCATCCTCTGCCCCTTCACAAAAACCTTTTTTCGAGACTTGGGCTCATCACACAATCCCAAATTAATCCTTACACAGGCTTTCTGACAACGTGCAGCATCCTCGGAGCAGAGCCCAGCTACACCTCACACTTTGGGATTTTTGATTGAAGTGCTACCTTTTTATACATCTCATTTTTTATGGATAGCAAATACGAGAATTTATTTGGGGATCAAAATAGAACGTTTCGATGCTAGACTGGATGTTATCATTGTGGGTAACTGTCAAAACAAAAACTGATGGGATGACAGATCATCTTGTTAAAGGAAACTTGCTTCAGTGGTTTGGAACTCACAAGCAATTAAGTCACACTGGCCACAGGCCCCATCTAATATCAGGGCACCAGTTGAAACAATACATATGCATTAAGTATGGATTTTATTGCTGAAATAAAGTCCATGAGCTCATTAACTATGCACGGGTATTAGGTCTCTCGCACAAGTAAAATGGAAACGCCCTTTCGAGCCAGTGGCGGCCCCTAATTTAGTAGCAGTGTGAGTGGATGTCTGTGTTTCCACCGAGCGGTGTGGAAGCTCGTTCACGCATCCCACTTGCAGCTACTGTGTGTGATTTCCCCCTGCGGACTGTGGCCAAGGCTCGTTAGACGAGCGGGGCGCGGTGTGCATTAGGCCACACTCAGCTCCCTCCTGCTCTTCCTTTCGCCCCTCTGCTGCTGGAAGCAGCCCCTTCCCCAGGCCCCAGCTGCTCCCCCCTTCCAGGTGGGAAGGAGAAGCAATTACGATGCTCAGCAAACTGTGTGAGCGAAGGGTTTTAGTTCCCTCTTGTAAATACTTGTGCTCCTTAAAAAGAACATAGGAGAGGACTCCAAGCGAATGAAAACTTTGATGGTGAAATTTCAAGTTGTAAACTGTTTCACCGTGAAATCAGAATTGTCTGAAACTTTCCAGTAACCCTGAATCATCATGCAAAGATCACTCATCCAGTGTTCTTCCAAGGTGGTCAATTTTGTTAATTTGGTAACGTATTAGAAACCAGTCCCTACTATTTACATATAGTGGTATTTGAAGAGGTTTAATAATACCTTCTTCTCCACCGGACTTTAAACAACTTAGAGATGTAAATGAGCACTAGACAGAGGAGTCAAAATAGTAGGTTGATTTCTGATCAAGCCTAGAGTGGAAAATGTGGCTTAGACGTGCAGCCCCAGGGGGCTGAATTAAATGTATATCCCCAAACAACAGCATGGCAGGAGGGTGACCAACCATCCCTGCAGGCAGATTGACTCAGAGAAGAGAAGCGGGAGCCCAGGGTAACGGGCTCCGCCCCTCGTCCTAAACTTACCAAGTGGACGGGTCACTCCCCTCCCACCAGGGGGGAGTAAGTCGAGGGTGGGCACAGAGGGCAGGGGTTGAGTCTAGCTCATAAGATCAATTAGCAAAATCGAGGAGACCTAACAATTGACGAGCACTTACTAAGAGCCAGAAACACAGCTTCACACTTTGTCTCAAGTATCTTGATCCCTTTTTGTTAAACTCCCATGAACTAGATATTACCGTTCTCTGTTACACTTTAGGAAAGAGAACAGAGAAAGGGTAACTTGCCCAAGACAAAGAGCTGGGATTCAAACTGGGATCTCTCCAGATCAAGAGCCAGAATGCTTCTTACCTCCATGCTCTGCTTCCCAGAACCTCATCAAGGAGAAATAAAACCATTCCCTCACTCAAGGCATACTTTATTTTTTTTTAGCATAATATTTTTCTTTAAGTTGAATTATTTTTTGACAGTTTTTTTTTTTTTAGCATAATATTTTTCTTTAAGTTGAATTATTTTTTGACAGTTT
>NW_007739074.1:25483-26170 GCF_000696425.1 Galeopterus variegatus | reverse complement strand
TTTTTTTTTTATTGCAACACATGTTTGTGGGATACGGAATTGAATATCAATGCATGTGTACAATACGTGGTGATCGATCAGGATAACTGGCATGCTCATGTTTACAAAACATAATTGATCTTTGTGCCCTTAAGTGGGTGACATGCCTGCGTGCCATTTTCTGTGTTGCATAACTGACATCTGCAGATTGTATTTGAATCAAGACTCTTGGCTAAAGGGACTTTCCAGCAAGAAAACAAAAGCCAGAGCATCCAGTCCTCACGCTGGGGTGCGGGTCTTGCGCCCCACTGTCCAGCACTCGTGGCAAATAGAACACAGTCAGAGGTGACTGCATCAAATGCTTATCCTTTCTCCTCGTTGGATAAAAGTTACTGAGAACAAACAGAAACCTCACGTTGTGTCCACTTTTTAAATTATAGAAAACACACATGTAAGTCAGAAGACACTGAGTTGTAAACATGAACATAACAAATTTGAAGCAGTGTGTCTCTTGTGCTCAGAAGAGAAAAGAAAAAAAATCTTAAAAATCAGAGGTATACCACCTGGTAAAAGAAAGGATATTTTGATTCACAGTTATAAAATTATATATCTAAATACTATCATCAATTTATAATAATTACATTTCAAAATCAAAATTAGTTCATTATTAAGATAGTTCGAAGTCAAGATTAATTAAAAAATAATTTT
>NW_007739074.1:22572-24333 GCF_000696425.1 Galeopterus variegatus | reverse complement strand
GGATTCTGGGGTCAGAAAGCCCTGGGACCAAAGCCTGATTTCGCCGTGAAGTATGACCTATTCACTGGGGCGGTTGAAGTGGCAGGAGCTGACGGAAGTGCCGGGCACGATGCTGAGACCCTGCACGTGATCCTCTCCTTTCTCTGTCCCTTCTACAGACTCAGCCTAAGAAGACCCACGTCGCCACACCAGGCTCACTTGCCCTGCGCAGGGTCAGCCAGAGGCCGGAGGTGGAGGCTGCTGATGTTCCTCACCACGCAGCCTCTGGGAAGCTTAATTCCAACTTAAGGAAATGAATTTTAAACCTGGGGGAATAGAAATAACACTATCCAGCAGCACCGCTTTAAGCCTCTTATACACATTATCTCATTTCATTCTAATAACCCTATTAAGTAGATACCCTGTGATGCCCAGATGAGGAAACTGAGGCACAGAGACTTGTCCCAGGTCACAGAGAGAAGAGGATCTGGAACTTGAGGGTGGAGAGTGCTGCATCCATTCTGAGTAGGAGGATATTAAAGCTTTTGTTAAAACAAAAAGGCAAACCAGCACTTAGCACATCGGATATCGATAACAGTTGTGTTCATCAATAAAGGAATGTCTCAACTCAAACCATTAGTTTTTATGTAGAGATAATGTCTAATATTTTTACAAAAAAGGTAACATGCTGACTGTTAGTGACGCCCAGTCGACCGCGTCCGTGCTGTTTCCTTGTCTCATTCCCGGTTGTTCCCCTGCACCCAGCAGAGTGTCCAGGCTGGCCTGACTGGCCAGACGCTGAAGCCGGGGCGGTTCTGATGGAGCAGGATGGAGCGTTCCTGGTCAAGCAGAGGACACCTCTTGCCAAGCGGACGAACAAAGCTTAAGCCTGCAGGAGAAGGCTCAGGCCTTCGAGAGAGCACGTACAATCACCAGAGTGGGGGGACCTGGAGGTGGAAACGGGGTGCGCAGCGTGGTGAGCTGAAAGCAAAGTGCAGATGACGACCGGGAGGTGCAGGGGGGCCCGAAGTGCTTTCCTTGAACGCCCACTAATCTTCAAGATTCAGATGTATACACCTAATACTTCCTGATACGTGAACGAGACATTTTTGCTTAAAAAGTCAGGGAAAAGTAGAAAATGATGTGTGCCTAGACCCAGCTTCTCCACCTGACATGCAGAGGCTCACGTGGGGCCAACACCCAGCTGGCGGGAGCTATTGCTTTTCCCGAGCACCAAACCCAGTGGTAAAGAATCGTCCTCTGTCGAGATTACTTCCCAGCCCAAACCTATGACGTGGCTGTAAGTGTCACTCCCTCCAACACGTTCAAAATTTATTTTCTCATGTCCCGTTTCCCTGTGCCTCAGAGAAAGAAATCAATTAGAGAAACTAAGGTATTAATTTTGATCTCAAGGTCCTAATACTCCCTCTTCTCTCCCTGCCTGGTGGGTCATTGAAGACAATGACTCAAATAATAATCAGGAAGGAATGCACCAGAAGCTACAGCCCAAAATCACTGTGACCCACAGCCCTCATCAAAAATGTCCTTTTTTATGGATTTCATGGAGCATTTTGTTGGTAGGAAAGATAAGAGTCTATCAGGAAACTGGAAAAGCCCTGCAGGAAAGATATTTTAGAAAATGTCTGAATCTGGAAAATATTAGCTATTATTTAATGGAGAGATCAAGTCCATGCCAGGTACCATGCTTTACACACACACACACACACACACACACACACACACACACACACACACACACACACACACACACACACACACACA
>NW_007739074.1:18028-21586 GCF_000696425.1 Galeopterus variegatus | reverse complement strand
ACATTCGTACACACAATGCACTCATACACATGCATACACACACTCATGCACTCATGCAGACACACACACACATATACACATGTACACACTCATGCACACGTATATACTCATACACACATGCACACTCATGTGCACACACGTACACACTCATAAACACATACCCATACACGCATATGTACACACACACATTCGTACACACACATGTACTCATACACACACGCACACACACTCATGCACACTCATGCACACATACACACATATACACATTACACACTCACGCACACGTATATACTCATACACACATGCACACTCATGTGCACACACGTACACACTCACACACACATACACATACACGCATATGTACACACACATTCGTACACACACATGCACACACACTCATGCACACATACACACATATACACATGTACACACTCATGCACACGTATATACTCATACACACATGCACACTCATATGCACACACTCATGCACACATACACATACACGCATATGTACACACATTCGTACACACATGCATTCATACACACATGCACACACACGCTCATGCACACACAGATATATACACATGTACAATCATGCACACGTATATACTCATAAACACATGCACACTCATGCACACACACACTCACACACATACACACACGCATATGTACACACACATTCTTACACACACATGCACTCATACACACATGCACACACACACTCATGCACACTCATGCACACACACATATATACACATGTAGACACTCATGCACACGTATATACTCATACACACATGCACACTCATATGCACACACTCATGCACACTCATACACACATACGCATACACGCATATGTACACACACATTCGTACACACAATGCACTCATACACATGCATACACACACTCATGCACACTCATGCACACATACACACATATATACACATGTACACACTCATGCACACGTATATACTCATACACACATGCACACTCATATGCACACACGTACACACTCATACACACATACACATACACGCATATGTACACACACATTCGTACACACATGCATACACACACTCATGCACACTCATGCACACACACATATATACACATGTACACTCATGCACACGTATATACTCATACACACATGGACACTCATGCACACACACACACACTCATACCCACACACACACACACGCATATGTACACACACATTCGTTCACACACATGCACTCATACACACATGCACACACACACACTCATGCACACTCATGCACACACACATATACACATGTACACATGCACACGTATATACTCATACACACATGCACACTCATATGCACACACGTACACACTCATACACACATACACATACACGCATATGTACACACATTCGTACACACACATGCACTTATACACACATGCATACACACACAAACATATATATTATCACATTTAATCCTCAAAGTTAACTTTATCAGATCAATATTGTTTCCTTCATTCTATGGATTGATGAAATTGAGCCTCGGAAATGTTTTGCACTCTACCCAAATATTCACAACTGGTGCACCCAAGATTCAAAGCAAGGTCTCCAAAATCTCTTCTTTTAACTGTTGTGTTACACCGTATGTGGGCAAGAGACCCGTATTTGGGTTTGTCTCAAAGTGTCTATTGTGCTCAATGCCTTTAAACTCATGAGAATAAGCCTGACCCCAGGCCCTTGTCAGTCCCAGATATGTCCATTTCAGTCCTGTGTCTGGCACTGGGAGAAGGTAAGCTCCTCAAGTCAGGTAATACAGGAAAGTGCAAACCCAACCTATATATATTCTCAGTCTTTTAAATATTCACCTGCAACATAAATTCTAATGAATGCACTACAGGGAAACCTACAGAGGCCCAGCACTGACGCAGTTAAGTTCAATGTGTTACATCTAAGAAGTGTCCTCAAAACACACTATTATGGCTTTTTCTTTTTTTTTTTTTCAGCCTCTGTAACTAATGACCAGTAGATCATTACACTAGCCACAGAGGAAACACATCACAGTCTTAGTTGCCATTTCTACTGATGGGACAAAAAGTCCCCAAAGCACAGCACGCAGTGGACAGCTAAGGGATTCAGCCTGGCCTGGCATCGCAGGAGCCATTTCCTTGTGGGCTCTGAGAAAGCAAGCTGTCCTTATCCCCGGCGTCATCCGTTTTGTCCTGGAGCAACATTGCAGAGCTGAAAGTTTAAAACGATCCAGTTAATGCAAAATACTTCCTCTGCCCCCAACTGAGCCTACTCTGAATTTGTGCCAAAATAGCTATTAGTGGTGATTGAAAGTGTGAGGCAACTGAGATGAAATTCTCTCAGGAGCAAAGAAAGAAGTGCCTTTCCACCCTGGGCTCATCAGCGCTGAAATAGCAGCAAAGAGCCCAGTCGGGCGTGGGATGAAAGACCAGGGGAGAGGCAGCTCAAGAACTCTTCTTCTGATTAATCCATCGGTCACATGTAGCATGAAAGAGCCAAGCAGAGGCTTTTAGTTTGTTTTGTTGCTGTTGTTTTGTTTTATGTTGCTTTTTTGGTGAGGGGCTGGAAATGAAATAAAGCAAAATTCTACTTCTGTCTATTGCAAGTAGACTTTACTCTCTGAAGCAAAGCTGCTTCAAGCCATTGTCATTTGCATGTGACTGGTTCTAGATTCGCCCAATTGTAGGTAGCAAGCTATGCTTGGAGCTATGGAATTTTCCCCAAATGGGGCTGCCCTGGCTCCTCCTGGGAGCATCCCAGGCTCCCTGCAGTGGTGAGATTACAACCAGAAACAGGCAGGGCAAGGGGTACCCGTTATTCCTACTTATTTTGTTTTGGTCTTGACTCAGCTTTCAGATTGAAAGATGGACTAGTCTTCTGGAAAAATCAGTCTAATCTTGAGAAAAGGGTTATTATCAGGCCTGAACTGATATGTCTTTTTTTCTTCAACAGCAATACTTGAAAACAGATTAAGAAAAATGTGCAATGCGTGTCTGCCTTGTTTTCTGTGAACATTTTTTCCTGTGGGATGGCACCTGAACTTGGGTAGCTGGAAGATGGCAGTTGAGCCCTCAACCTTTGCTATAGAACAGTATAAAATGAATAGAATAGCTTCTCTCTGTCAAGATGGCAAACACACTTTGGCTGTCATCTGTAGCAGGCACACATGCTCCATATGAATGAGTACAGGTGAGGACACTAAAGAACTATGGTACTTATAGCTACCGTGCCACCCAGTGAGACAGTATGCTGTGTGGCTATGCTCCCTGCATCTGCTTCTGCAAGGCAAGTGCATGCCACACTAGACTAAAGCCTACTGGATCTGGTGAGTTTGGTTGCCGTTAGGTTAAAGCCTTATTCACTGCACTGCTGTTAACCAGCCCTAACTCTAACTCTCACTCTAACCCTTGAATGTGGCAATATCTGAAGGACCTAGTTAATCTATATTAACTCCAATTTTTTATTTAAATTGAAGTTATCCAAACAGTTGACTTAGAAATCCCAGATAAACACAATGTCTGTATTAATTTTGAAATAGCTATATTTTTCC
>NW_007739074.1:14825-16151 GCF_000696425.1 Galeopterus variegatus | reverse complement strand
TCTAGAGAGAGCTGCCAACAATAACGTGAACAGGATGATAATAAATAGCATGGTAACTAGGGAAACAAATGAAAGAAAACAATGTAGAAAGGAAGAGAAGAAGGAACAAAGGAAGGATGGAAGGAGAAAGATGAAAGTGAGGAACCAAGAACAACTCACTCTGGAAGAAAACGCTACCCAGGGAATGGAATAAAACCTACAAATGCTTTAAGCTACAGAAAAATTTAAGAACACAAATTCAAAATTTAGATGATAAAACAAAAAATAAAATGAGAAGAAAAATTTAAGAGTGGAGAAAGCAAGTTAAAAATTAAGACCATTGAAAACTTAATGATGGCATTAGCAAAAAAAATTTTTTTAAAAAGACTTGCTAAGAATCAATTATTGGCATTCAGGAGAAGCCTAAGATAATGAAGAAACATTTAAAGAAATTGATAAAATATGAAAAAACTTGATTTCAGATCTGAAGGAAATGACAAAAGCTTGAGTTTTAATCTCCCTTTTAACCCCCTTCCCCCAAANGCAGGCACACATGCTCCATATGAATGAGTACAGGTGAGGACACTAAAGAACTATGGTACTTATAGCTACCGTGCCACCCAGTGAGACAGTATGCTGTGTGGCTATGCTCCCTGCATCTGCTTCTGCAAGGCAAGTGCATGCCACACTAGACTAAAGCCTACTGGATCTGGTGAGTTTGGTTGCCGTTAGGTTAAAGCCTTATTCGCTGCACTGCTGTTAACCAGCCCTAACTCTAACTCTCACTCTAACCCTTGAATGTGGCAATATCTGAAGGACCTAGTTAATCTATATTAACTCCAATTTTTTATTTAAATTGAAGTTATCCAAACAGTTGACTTAGAAATCCCAGATAAACACAATGTCTGTATTAATTTTGAAATAGCTATATTTTTCCAGTAATCAAAGGCAGCCTTAAAGGCACAGGCAGACAAAAGCGCCTAGAATTTTCTAAATGAGGTCAGGTCCTCAGTGAAATTTTCTCACTTCGATGATGACACAGGGAAGACCCACAAAAGACCCACTTTTTATTAAGAGCAGGTTATGAATCTGTCATCTTGAACATTTTACACGGTCATTATATATAGTAATCATGGGATTAACCAGATGGTTAGCTCTGAAATCAAAATGAGCATGACTGATGTTTGTAGAAGTTGTGCACATCCTTAGCCAAAGGGAGTGAGCCTAATCTTAGAATATTTAGCCTCTTCTCCAAAGAGATAGAGCCCAGATGCACAGGAAAGACGGCATTTAGCATGATCTAATATTATTGCACCATGTTCACATCCCCTGGGCTTCACAAAAGGG
>NW_007739074.1:11557-12702 GCF_000696425.1 Galeopterus variegatus | reverse complement strand
GGGGGGGGGGGGGGGGAATAAATAAATAACCTTTTCTGCTGTTGAAAAGACTTGCCCAAAAAGCTAAACATGAAATCGAAGAAAACCAAGCTGAAAACTTTAAATTAACTATCCTCATCAAGCATCTGGGGATATGGTCAAATGCCTCCCATCAGAAATACAAAAGAAAAAACAGAAATGTACAGAAAAGTAGCAAGAAATGAAATGGGAGTTGATTGGACTCAGACAAAGAACAAAAGATAAACCAAAATCATATAAAATTAAGATTAAATTATGAGGTACCCAATGGAAGAGATTCAGAAAAAACTTAACAGAGGGCATTAAGAAAAGCAAGAAAACAACCAAGAGAAGAAATATGAGATAAAGAAAGAAATAAACAGGGCCAGAAAGCTGCGTAGAACTAGAAGACAGGCACCTGAAGAAGAATAAAAAGGGCCATAAAGGTGCGTAGAACTGGAAGACAGGCACCTGAAGAAGGAAACCAGCATATCTGGACAGAACTGCTATTTACACCATAAATCCAAGAACGTTTCCTAAACTAAGACCCGTCCCAACACGTGCTCCAGTAAAGCCGTTCAATTTTAGAGATAAAGAGAAAACTCATTTGCGTCCCCAGGCGAAAGAAAAGGAAGAAAGGAAGGGATTTACAAAGGCTCAGGAACCAGACTGAGATTTCTCAAAATAACATATGAAGAAAACCAAAGGTATTGATTCAGTCAAACTTCCCTAAAAGTAATAAACCCATAGACAGACAGTTTTTAATGAATCAGGATTAAGGGGATAAATGGGCACTTCCCGAGGAATCCACTAGAGGGTGACTTTTCTCCAGCCAAAAGTTGGCTTCAAAACTTTACAAAAGGACTGATGGCAACCCCCCCCCCCCTTTTTTTTCCTTTTTGGTTCCATAAGCTTTGGTTTATTTTATTTTTATTGAAACATGGTTGACTGCACATACCTGTGGGGTGCAGAGTTGAATATCAACACCTGTGTGCCTTATGGGATCCTCAAATCAGGATAATTAGCATATTCAACACTGTACATTTTTAATTGAAGAGCTATGAACAATAGAAAAACAGGACCATGAATTAAAGAATAATATGGAAACATTCCGTATTGACAAAGTAGAGAAATCTAACTGAAAACAA
>NW_007739074.1:8235-9679 GCF_000696425.1 Galeopterus variegatus | reverse complement strand
GAGATAGGAGAAAACCCTAAAACTCAAAGAAAACTAAAAAATATTGACCCTAATTGCATTTCAAATGAATACTGCTAAGGCATTGAAGAGAAGGGAAGGGGCCTGGCTCCTGAATGACATTCGCCACCGAAAGGAGGACTCGAGGGAGAGCTAGTTAGCAGGCTGGGGCATAATCGATACGAGATGAGCCGACAACATACATTNGGGAAAGGCCCAACCAGAAAATTCAAAAAAATGGCCGTTACACATTTGGGAAGTTGCCCCACTTCACTCCTAATAAGAGAAATGCAAATTAACCTAAATTAATTTCTTCCCACCAAGTTGAAATGAATTCAAAAGCCTGACAATAAATTTGTTGGCAAAGCTGTCAAGAAACAGGTGCTCTCACACGTTACTGATAGGAATACAATTGGGATAGCCCCTATAGGGGGATATTTGGTAACGTCTATATATGCACCTACCTTTTGATCTAGCAAACTCATCTCTAGGAATTTACACCTTCAAAATGTACACTTTCAAAATACAGAAGTACATATTCAGAAAGTTACTGGTTAAGTGCAAACTATCAGAAACTTTCTAAATTTCCAGGCACGGGAAATTTGTTGAATAAACTATGACATGCACACACAGTGGAGTACTACACAGCCGTGTATAAGAATAAGAAGAGGTTCTATGGACTTACATGGTGGGACTTCCAGGAAATATTATTGTGAGAAAATCAAAGTGAAAAGTGCATTTATATTATTCTACCTATTGTGTAAGAAAGAAAGGAATATAAGAAATTTTATATAAATATATGTGCAGATATTTATAAAAAGAAACAAAAAAAGAATAAACCAACAAACCATGAAGTTGGACATCCACACGGGTGGAGGGCACTGAAGTGAGAGAGGATCAAAAGGTGATGACACATGTCTGGACATGACCTTCAAATAATCCTGTCATTTGAAAGTATATGTGTGTTCTACGTATTCAAAAATAAAATTAGATCAATAGAATGAGATAGGAGAAAACCCTAAAACTCAAAGAAAACTAAAAAATATTGACCCTAATTGCATTTNATTAAAGAATAATATGGAAACATTCCGTATTGACAAAGTAGAGAAATCTAACTGAAAACAAGAGGAGACAGAAGTGAAAAGGTGAAAAGTGTGATAAAGTCATTGAATGTTGCAAATGGGAGTGAAAGGGTTCCATTTAATTCTGACAAGTGATGAAAAGTTAAGAAAAAAGGGAATTAAGGACACTATAGAGAGTATTAATACAAAGGTAACCACTAAAATAAACCATTCAAAGCGTTTGATATAAATGTTCAGAGCAGCTTTAATTAGAATAGCCCAAATCTGGAAACAACCCAAATGTCCATTAACACATGAACTGATAAAGTGTGATATATCCGTACCTTGGATACTATTTTCATAAATACTATTGAGGAAAAAAAAAA
>NW_007739074.1:5624-6296 GCF_000696425.1 Galeopterus variegatus | reverse complement strand
GAAAAAAGTAATTATACAGGAAGGAAATGTGATAACACCTTGACCAGGTGTAGTAGGCCCCCAAATATACCCACCTCGTAACCCTCAGAACTTGTGAACGTCACCTTATATGGCAAAAGGGATTCTGCTGATATGACTCAGTTAAGGATTTTGAGACGAGGTTATTTATCTTGGTTATCCGTATGAGCCCAATGTAATCACAAGGTGTTTTATGAGAAAGAGGGAGGCAGGACAGCTGGCATCAGAGGCGTGACTACAGGAGCAGAAGTGGATCGACGCGCAACCACGAGCCCTGGAATGCGGGTGGAAAAGGCAAGGGGGGATTCTCCACCTGACATACACAGGAACACAGGCTTCCCTATACGCTTAGACTTCCAAACTGTAGGATAATAAATTTGTGTGGTTTAAGCCACTAGATTTGTGGTAATTTTTAATACAGCAATAGGAACCTGTAAGTAGGGAGCAACTGTACCAAACACCTACCTAAAAATGTGAAAATGGCCTTGAAATTGAGCAGTGAGTGCAGGCTTCAAGGATTTTGAGGCACGTGATAGGAAATCTAGGTTGTCCCCAGCAGGCCGTTAGGAGAAAGACGGATGTCAGCACGACTGCTGGTGAGGATCCCAGAGGAAATGAGGAGTATGGCAGAGAAAACCCATACAGTCCTAGTCA
>NW_007739074.1:3461-3744 GCF_000696425.1 Galeopterus variegatus | reverse complement strand
ACATGGCAAAGGGAGTTTGCTTATGTGATTGAGTTAAGGACCTAGAGATGAAGAGATTTTCCTGAATTACTTGGGATGGCCAATGTAATCACAACGGTCTTTATAAGGGAAAGAGGGAGAGTCAGGAGTGTGACAAGTCAGAGAAGGAGCCTGACAAGGGAAGTAGGGGTCAGAATTACGGACAGCATGAGCCAAGGAATGCGGGCAGGCTCCACAAGCCGTAGAGACCAAGGAAATGGAGTCTCCCCTGAAGCCTTTAGAAAGAATGCAGCTCTGACAGCAC
>NW_007739074.1:0-1331 GCF_000696425.1 Galeopterus variegatus | reverse complement strand
CTTGTTTCAGTTCTTTATATATTCTGGATATTAATCCCTTGTCAGATATATAGTTTGAAAATATTTTCTCCCATTCTGCAGGATGTCTTTCTGCTCTGTTGATTGTTTCCTTTGCTGTGCGGAAGCTTTTAAATTTGATATAATCCCATTTGTTTATTTTTTTCCCCTTTAGTTGCTCATGCTTTTGGGGTCTTATTCATAAAGTCTTTGTCCAGTCCTACTTCCTGGAATACTTGCCCTGTTTTCCTTTAGCAATTTTATGGTTTGGGGTCTCATATGTAAGTCTTCAATCCATTTTNGTTAGTTCTATGCTTCTGGCTTTTTGTTTTTTGTTTTTGTTTTTGTTTTGGCTCAGGATTGCTTCAACTATTCAGGGTCTTTTGTTGTTTGATATAAATGTTAGGATTGCTTTTTTTTTTTTCTTATTTTTTTTTCCTTCCTTTTTGTCTTTTTTCGTGACTGGCAACGGATCGCAACCCTTGGTGTTGCGCCCACACCTCGCTCAGCCAGTGAGCGGCCGGTCTGTATGTGGGATCCGAACCCTCGGCGGGAGCGCCGCCGCACTCCCAAGCAGCGCACTGTAGCAGTGCGCGACCGGGCCGGCCCCCAGGATTGCTTTTTCCATATCTGAGAAGAATGTCATTGGCATTTTGATGGGGATTGCANGATGATTTCTGTTCCTTTGGATATATACCCAGTACTGGGATTGCTGGATCATATGGTAGTTTGGTCTGTAATTGCTTGAGAAACCTCAATACTGTTTTCCACAATGGCCACGCTAACCTATAGTCCCATCAACAGTGAAGAAGAGGTTCCCTTTCCCTGAACCCTCACCAGCATTTGTTATTTTTGGTCTTTTAAATAATATCCAGTCTAACTGGGGTGAGATGATATCTCAATGTGGTTTTTATTTGCATTTCTCTGATGATTAGTGATACTGAACATTTTTTCATGTACCTGTTGGCTATTTGTATGTCTTCGTTTGAAAAATGCCTATTCATCTCCTTTGCCCATTTTTGAATTGGATTATATGTTTTTTTTACTGTATACTTGTTTCAGTTCTTTTTTTTTTCTTTCTCCTTTTTGTCTTTTTTACTGACTGGCAACGGGATCGCAACCCTCGGTGTCGCGCCCGCACCAGGGACCGGTCACGGGATCGCAACCCTCGGTGTTGCGCCCGCACCGCGCTCAACCAGTGAGCAGGAACTGGTCTCCACATGGGATCTGAACCCTTGGCGGGAGTGCCGCCGTGCTCAGTTCTTTATATATTCTTGTTTCAGTTCTTTATATATTCTGGATATTAATCCCTTGTCAGATATATAGTTTGAAAA
>NW_007739073.1:35633-38987 GCF_000696425.1 Galeopterus variegatus | reverse complement strand
CATTATGTTCACTAATTGCATTAAAAACAATCCTTCCAGGAAGCAGACAAGGTAAATGTTTTCATAGGTTCATAGTCCCCTTCTGGTCCTAGCTGCCACAGACCATTTCCAAAGAACTCATGACCATGACTCCCAGGAGGGTCATTAATATAATTAATCATTCTGGTATGATTCTCAATCCCACTCCCAATCCCCCCAGAGCAATAATTACGAGGCAGTAAGGAATAGAATATAATAAAACAAAGCAAGCACACAGAGCTCTAAAAAATGAGGGTGGAACGACGGCACCTCCTCCCATGATGAGGCCTTGCAAGCATCGTGCCAAATCAGAGAATCCTTGTCAAACTCTGGTTTCTTGGATTTGGTGCGCCCCTGCAAGCATAACCGTAGAATTTTCTATGGTTTGCAAATACAATTGTTAACATTTATTGTTTTTTATTATAACCCTGCATTTTCACATATAAAAGTATATTTTAATAATTTTCAGATTTATCCTCCAGGTAAAATTTTTTTTATCAAACTCTTACACTAAAACCATCATCTTCATTTAGCATGGCTTTGTTCTGAATGACCTTTTCTAGTGCCATTCCTTCTCTGAGAATGAGGAAGTCATATATCCTGATTATGGTAAATTTTGCACAAATGCATGATATTAATGCTTTCTTTTTACTGCATTATGGCAAGTATTGAATTGTGTAGTCAATACTCTATCCTTGGCCAAAGTTTAGTCAGCCTCCTCTAAAGCCTCTTCTCAATGAGGCCTCAAACTGTGGACTTTTGTGTTTGTCTTTGCATCTCCCAGTTTGAGCAAGAATCTTGTCATATGGGTTTTGCCAGAATTCACCAGACTCCTGGTGTTTCCTATCAGTGATTTTTCATCCACTGACTCCCACTGTGCTCCTTGACTATGAATCCCCACTGTCCATGCTGTATTCAGAATTGAGCCCATTTCCACTCTGAGTCTCTTTTCCCTTTTACAATAGTCCTGAATAAAATCTGTTTTTATTGCTGCCTTTTTTCTTTAACATAATCTATTGCAGGCAACAAAGCTTTGTGTTCAAACTTACATCAAAATAAATTCAATGAGGTGAGAAAGAATATTGTGGGAGATTCTTAAGGTCCATATGTGGTAATCATTTCAAATAAAAAATAAGGAGTCGTGAAATGAACTTCCATTTATAACTATTCAGAAGCACAGGCATAATTGGGAAGATTACGCACTTCCTGGCTTCTATCCTTTCAATATCTGAAGTATAAATGTTTCAATCATTTATTTACTCAGTGATTACATTTTTGGTGAGCAAGTACTGAATGCTACATACTGTGATAGTTGCTAAGTAAAGGAAGAAAACTAGGAAAAAAACCACACACACAACATTAAACTCATTGACATTGGGAGAGACGAACCCTAAGATACTACAAAATAATCAGCAAAATGAAATTGGAATAAGGTCCATGAGGAAAAAAATAGTAGAAGTTATGCATTTAATTTCAAAGAAATACCTGAAGGCTTTCTGTGTAAGCAGCATTTACTTGTGACCTCAATAACGTTTCAGTGTAACTCTGGAGGACTACCGAGAAGGGGATAAATAAGCAGAGGGGAAAGTTTCCAGAAGCACACATATCAGCTGGAGTTTTATCCTGACATTCCAGATCTACATAATATGAGCACGTACCATGCCAATTATACAGATTTCCTGAGGGCTTTTATTCTTAGAGTGACTATGACCTTGTACTGGCTCCATATAAATACCCTATGAGTATAGGACACTTTAAACAAAATTACGTTTTGAGCATGGATAACTCAAATATGACAGAGCACATACTAAACACACACGAAATCTTCTTGATTGCTCTCTCTTCCTCATGCTGGCTCTCTCCTACCTTCCTAGGAATACCATACGTAGTAATCATTTCAAATAAAAAATAAGAAGTCGTGAAATCAACTTCCATTTATAACTATTCAGAAGCACAGGCATAATTGGGAAGATTACGCACTTCCTGGCTTCTATCCTTTCAATATCTGAAGTATAAATGTTTCAATCATTTATTTACTCAGTGATTACATTTTTGGTGAGCAAGTACTGAATGCTACATACTGTGATAGTTGCTAAGTAAAGGAAGAAAACTAGGAAAAAAACCACACACACAACATTAAACTCATTGACATTGGGAGAGACGAACCCTAAGATACTACAAAATAATCAGCAAAATGAAATTGGAATAAGGTCCATGAGGAAAAAAATAGTAGAAGTTATGCATTTAATTTCAAAGAGATACCTGAAGGCTTTCTGTGTAAGCAGCATTTACCTGTGACCTCAATAATGTTTCAGTGTAACTCTGGAGGACTACCGAGAAGGGGATAAATAAGCAGAGGGGAAAGTTTCCAGAAGCACACATATCAGCTGGAGTTTTATCCTGACATTCCAGATCTACATAATATGAGCACGTACCATGCCAATTATACAGATTTCCTGAGGGCTTTTATTCTTAGAGTGACTATGACCTCTTACTGGCTCCATATAAATACCCTATGAGTTTAGGACACTTTAAACAAAATTATGTTTTGAGCATGGATAACTCAAATATGACAGAGCACATACTAAACACACACGAAATCTTCTTGATTGCTCTCTCTTCCTCATGCTGGCTCTCTCCTACCTTCCTAGGAATACTACATTCTTCTCCCATATTTTAAGTAGTATTTTCCCTTTCTTCAGTATTTTGATACCAGCAAATATCCTGAGCTTGAAAGATCCACTTTGCAAGCTGAGAAGTTATTACAACATGTTTTCAAATACAGACAGTATTTTTCATACAAAAAGTTCTAGTGCCATGTTCACATGGCCAAAGTCTCAATCATGTTATAAAAATAATGCTACATTATTTAATTGTGGATTGTCACTAAATTAAATACTGGATAAAATTTTTGAGTAGTATGTAAGGTCTACACCTATCAACATTTTATATTAAGCATTGATTTTCTAGTCAATTACACTTCTTAAAAAGAAGACTAGTATAAATTGGGCATTTATTCATGCTTATTTAACCACATTTTATGAAGAAAAATTTTTTGTCCATTAATCAGTTCACTTACCAAATGCTTATTAAGCCTGTTCTGGGCACTGTGAGCAGGTTCATTGAAATCACAGAGCCTATAACCCACCTAGGGAAGTAGTTAAGCACTAACACTAAAGCAGATGACTGCTAGAGCAGGGAAAGCACAGTGCTGTTGCAGGTCATACACAACAGGAACACTTCCCATATTTGGTGGTGTGGGAAGAGAGAAAGAAGATGTCTGCGACAAACCTGGTGGATGTAAAAATTTTCGCCTGATAAAGAAGAGTTTGGAAG
>NW_007739073.1:30776-34006 GCF_000696425.1 Galeopterus variegatus | reverse complement strand
TAATGTTAGACAAGTCTGATCACTTCTGTTTCCTTTATGAAGTAGAAGGTCTCAGAGTGATGTTCAACGAAGAACGGAATACTTCACACTAGGGAAATCTGTGCATTCATTCTCCTTGGACGATCCCCAGAGGTTAGTCAGTCCCTCTGCCAATTGCCTGCTGGGGACACAGATTTTTCCCCAAAGACTTAGTAGCCACAAACAAACCATGGCATCTTGATGACATTGACAACTTCCCCATTTCAAGATCCTCTTTTCTCACAATTCTTACTACCACTAGAACAGTTTTTTCAGAATTCACTCATGTTATAAATATGAGTCTTCAAAAGACATCATTTTGAAGTCAGTGTCTTTTGAGTCTGGAATTAAATATGGTAACNAGGCCTCAAACTGTGGACTTTTGTGTTTGTCTTTGCATCTCCCAGTTTGAGCAAGAATCTTGTCATATGGGTTTTGCCAGAATTCACCAGACTCCTGGTGTTTCCTATCAGTGATTTTTCATCCACTGACTCCCACTGTGCTCCTTGACTATGAATCCCCACTGTCCATGCTGTATTCAGAATTGAGCCCAGCTCCACACTGAGTCTCTTTTCCCCTTTTGCAATAGTCTTGAATAAAATCTGTTTTTATTGCTGCCTTTTTTCTTTAACATAATCTATTGCAGGCAACAAAGCTTTGTGTTCAAACTTAGATCAAAATAAATTCAATGAGGTGAGGAAGAATATTGTGGGAGATTCTTAAGGTCCATANCCTGATAAAGAAGAGTTTGGAAGGGTGATCGTGTAAGAACATGGACATTAAGGAGGGATAGGATTTAGACATTAGTAAAATAAATTCAATTTCAACATGTCAACTAATGTCCGAAGTGACAGCATTGGTATGGTACAAACAAAACTAGACTCAGAAGATTTAAGTTTTGGGTCTCAGTTCAAGCTCTTCTTTTACTAACTACACTGATTTTGGACTCACTTTTTTTCTTAGTTTACTAAAATAATTGCATTAGAACAGAAGAGACCTTTCAGCTCGGAAATCATGCAAAACTATCATTGGTGATTGTAAAGCTAGAATTATGTGGAAAGTTTTAAGAGATATTTAGGTGTTAAAATGTGTAGATTTAGTTTATTGAATATGTGGTTGAAGGAGATAGAGTTATTGAAGTCAAATCAATGATAAGGCTAAGTTTTTAGCTTGCATAATTGGAAGGATGGTGACAGCCTTTACTATTAGAGGAAACATGGTGGTGAGAGCAGGGGTTAAGATTTAAACAAAATACACTTGAAGTATACCAGCAAGTGGTGGGTAAAGTTGAACACATAGATCTGGTCCTCAGTAGAGGGATCTACACACAATCAACGTAGTGGTTAGTAATGAGTTCAAGTAGATGCAAATTAAATGTGATAAGAAGTGAGGACACTGGGGCGAGCTTGTATGTATCCAACTTTTGAAGGTTTCAGAAAAAATGTGATTTCAAAAATGGCAATAAATCTAGACTTTTTTCCCAGATACTTTTATTTTAAAGTTACTTTGTACTAATAGAGAAAGTAGAGAAAGATGCTCGGAGTTAGAGCAAGTTATGGTGCAGGTTATCCAAAGTACAGGTGGATGAATTAGCTTTAAAGGGGATGAGAGATCTCTTTTCTATTGTAACTGGAGGGGAAAAGAAAGGATCTAACAGAAGCAGGCTGATTCCTTTTTATTGCTTTTTTTTTTNTAGATGCAAATTAAATGTGATAAGAAGTGAGGACACTGGGGCGAGCTTGTATGTATCCAACTTTTGAAGGTTTCAGAAAAAATGTGATTTCAAAAATGGCAATAAATCTAGACTTTTTTCCCAGATACTTTTATTTTAAAGTTACTTTGTACTAATAGAGAAAGTAGAGAAAGATGCTCGGAGTTAGAGCAAGTTATGGTGCAGGTTATCCAAAGTACAGGTGGATGAATTAGCTTTAAAGGGGATGAGAGATCTCTTTTCTATTGTAACTGGAGGGGAAAAGAAAGGATCTAACAGAAGCAGGCTGATTCCTTTTTATTGCTTTTTTTTTTTTAATGTTAGACAAGTCTGATCACTTCTGTTTCCTTTATGAAGTAGAAGGTCTCAGAGTGATATTCAAGGAAGAACGGAATACTTCACACTAGGGAAATCTGTGCATTCATTCTCCTTGGATGATCCCCAGAGGTTAGTCAGTCCCTCTGCCCATTGCCTGCTGGGGACACAGATTTTTCCCCAAAGACTTAGTAGCCATAAACAAACCATGGCATCTTGATGACATTGACAACTTCCCCATTTCAAGATCCTCTTTTCTCACAATTCTTACTACCACCAGAACAGTTTTTTCAGAATTTACTTATGTTATAAATATGAGTCTTCAAAAGACATCATTTTGAAGTCAGTGTCTTTTGAGTCTGGAATTAAATATGGTAACACACCCTAAGAAAATGCTATATAATGTGCTTCCTGAAGATGTAAAAAATATGCAAACATTTAAATATCCTCAATAGTATGTAAGAAATCAGACTGTCAGCCTTAATTGACTGTCCTTGTATTTTGAAGGGGTTTATAAATGTTAATGATGTAGAAACATTGTAGTTGCCTATCACTGTTGAATTTGTTCCACAATTTAAATAATGGTGGTTTTGGTGAGACAGGTAAA
This sequence comes from Galeopterus variegatus, assembly GCF_000696425.1. NCBI lineage: Eukaryota > Metazoa > Chordata > Mammalia > Dermoptera > Cynocephalidae > Galeopterus > Galeopterus variegatus. The sequence continues at coordinate 31,355 of NW_007739073.1, read as the reverse complement.
CCACCCACACTTCAGGTTTTGCCTATCAGAGAAGGAAATGGGCTATTTCTTGTTATTCCTCATAAGTTCAAGTTAGTGTGATACAATTGATTAGTATCTGATTAACCTTTCTGAATTAAATATCCTTTTATAAGAACAGGACAGATAATAGTGATGATGGTGATGATTATGAGAACAGATAGAGAGATAAATAGAATGATAGATAGATATACACACGCACACACACACTCAATTCCACAAAAGGACAACTCAACAACCAAAGAGGAACACTCAATTCAAGTAAATTTAAGCCTTCTGTAAAAAATTACCCATGAAAAATATTGCAAAGGAAACTTCCTCAAGTAGTATGCCATTGTAAATCTTTGAAATTGGAAGCTCTCTGCTAGCTCAAACAGAGGAACAGTGAAATTATGAATTAACAAAAATGACTGAGGGTTTAATTTATTGTGTTTGTTACCAGCAACAGGCTCAGCTTGCCCTCTCTCACTAAACAAATGTTCTGAAAGTCCAAAAGTTGGTGCAAGGATTGGAAGCTTTATTCAGATAACTGGCATATGGGGGATGACCAGGCTAAAATCA
>NW_007739073.1:25581-29776 GCF_000696425.1 Galeopterus variegatus | reverse complement strand
AAAAATATGCAAACATTTAAATATCCTCAATAGTATGTAAGAAATCAGACTGTCAGCCTTAATTGACTGTCCTTGTATTTTGAAGGGGCTTATAAATGTTAATGATGTAGAAACATTGTAGTTGCCTATCACTGTTGAATTTGTTCCACAATTTAAATAATGGTGGTTTTGGTGAGACAGGTAAACCACCCACACTTCAGGTTTTGCCTATCAGAGAAGGAAATGGGCTATTTCTTTTTATTCCTCATAAGTTCAAGTTAGTGTGATACAATTGATTAGTATCTGATTAACCTTTCTGAATTAAATATCCTTTTATAAGAACAGGACAGATAATAGTGATGATGGTGATGATTATGAGAACAGATAGAGAGATAAATAGAATGATAGATAGATATACACACAAACACACACACTCAATTCCACAAAAAGACAACTCAACAACCAAAGAGGAACACTCAATTCAAGTAAATTTAAGCCTTCTGTGAAAAATTACCCATGAAAAATATTGCAAAGGAAACTTCCTCAAGTAGTGTGCCATTGTAAATCTTTGAAACTAGAAGCTCTCTGCTAGCTCAAACAGAGGAACAGTGAAAGTACGAATTAACCAAAATGACTGAGGGTTTAATTTATTGTGTTTGTTACCAGCAACAGGCTCAGCTTGCCCTCTCTCACTAAACAAATGTTCTGAAAGTCCAAAAGTTGGTGCAAGGATTGGAAGCTTTATTCAGATAACTGGCATATGGGGGATGACCAGGCTAAAATCAACCCTCCTTCTGATGCATGTTCTGGGGTCTACAAAGGGGAAGAGGTGGGAAGGTGTGGTAAGGATTTTGTCCTGCAGGCAAAGGGGGAGGTTGGTCATGGGATCAGCAGAAGGTTTGAGTCAGATGTCAGGGTCCCATGATGGTCTGGGTGCTTTGGTGTCATGGAGTCTACAGTTGCTGGTCAGCTTTGGACACTTGATGTAATTTCAGTGTCAGAGTCCTTATCTCCTAGGGAGAGCTGAAAGACAATAACTTCAGTCAAACATCACTGGAACATAAAAATATCTGACTTATACCTCTAACTAATGTGGTTGTGATTTTCCCTTTAAGCAAGAAGGTGAGTTAATAATCAGCTGAGGTGCTCTGCCTTTCTCTTGGAGAACTTCCAACTCCTTCATTAAATTGATTCCTTGGTATTTTATTTTTTCGGTGACAATTGTAAATGGGCTAGCTTTCTTGATTTCTTTTTCTGCCAGTTCATTGTTGGAGTACAGACATGCTACTGATATATATTTTTTTCATTAAATATTTATTTTGTCAATATACAATGTATATGATTATTATGGCCTATCAACAACACCTCCTTCCCTCTCTCCCCTCCCCCAACCAAGAATGTCCTTTCCGTTTGCTTGTTGTAACAATTTCAAAAAGGTATAGTTGTTAAATCTTCTTCCCCTGCCCCCGATTTTTTTTTGTGTGTGTATGTGGGTGAATTAATTAATTTATTTTTTAGCTCCCACCAATGANCTCTAACTAATGTGGTTGTGATTTTCCCTTTAAGCAAGAAGGTGAGTTAATAATCAGCTGAGGTGCTCTGCCTTTCTCTTGGAGAACTTTCAGCTCCTTCATTAAATTGATTCCTTGGTATTTTATTTTTTCGGTGACAATTGTAAATGGGCTAGCTTTCTTGATTTCTTTTTCTGCCAGTTCATTGTTGGAGTACAGACATGCTACTGATTTTTGTGTGTTGATTTTGTATGCTGCAAGTTTGCTGAAATCATTTATCAACTCTAAGAGTTTTTTGTAGAGTCTTTGGGCTGTTCTCTACAAAGGATCATATAATCTGTAAACAGTGGCAGTTTGACCTCACCTTTTCCAATCTGGTTGTCCTTTATTTCCTTCGCTTCCCTGGCTTTCCAATCTGGATGCCCTTTATTTCCTTCTCTTCTCTGATTGCTCTGGCTAGTACTTCCAACACTATGTTGAATAGGAGTAGTGAGAGTGGGCACCCTTGTCTAGTTCCTGTTCTTAAGTGAAAATACTTCAGATTTTCCCCATTCAGGATGATATTGGCAGTGGGTTTATCATATATGACTTTAATTATATTGAGTTACTTTCCTTCTATACCCAATTTATAGGGAGTTGTTATAATGAATGATTGTTGAATTTTGTCAAATGCTTTTGCAATGTATATAGAGATGATCATACAGTTTTTGTCTTTGATTTTTTTGACACTGTGTATCACATTTTTTGATTTACATATGGTGAACCAACCTTGCGTCCCTGGGATTAATTCCACCTGATCTTGGTGTATAATTTTATGTATGTGTTGCTGTATTCTATAAGCTAGTATTTTATAGTGGATTTTGGCATCTATATTCATCAAAGATATTGGCCTGTGGTTTTCTTTTTTTGTTGTATCTTTTTCTGGTTTTGGTATCAGGGTGATGTTTGCCTCATAGAATGAGTTTGGGAGAATGGCCTCTGTTTCAATATTTTGGATTAATTTGTAGAGAATTGGTATTAATTCTTTAAAGGTTTGGTAGAATTCTGTAGTGAAGCTGTCTGGTCCTGGGCTTTTCTTTGTTGGGAGATTGCTGATTACTGCTTCAATCTCTTTGATTGTTATTGGTCTGTTCAGATTTTCTATGTCTTCTTCACCCACTCATGGTAGTTTATGTGTGTCCAGAAATTTATCCATTTCCTCCAGATTTTCAAATTTGTTGGCATATAGTTGCTTATAGTAGTCTCTAATGAATCCTGTATTTTTGAGTTATTGGTTATAATATCACCTTTTCCATTTCTATATTTTATTATTTGTGTCTTCTCTCTTCTTTTTTTAGTTAGTCTTGCTTATGGTTTGTCAATTTTATTTATCTTTTCAAAAAACCAGCTTTTTGTTTATTGACATTTTGTGTCAATTCTGTGAACTAACTTTGGGTTTGGATTGTTCTTGTTTTTCTAATTCTTTAAGGTGGAATGTTAGGTTGTTTACTTCTCATCTTTCCAATCATCTGAAGTAAGCATTTAATGGGATAAATTTCCCCCTTAGTCCTACTTTTGTGGTATCCCACAGATTTTGGTATGATTTATCATTATCTTCACTAGTTTCAATAAATTTTTTGATTTCCTGTTTAATTTCTTCTTGGACCCATATGTCATTGAGTAGAATGTTGTTTAATTTCAATGTATTTGTATGGTTTCCAGACTTTCATTTGTTATTGATTTCTAATTTTAATCCATTGATGTCTGATAAAAATGCATGGAGTAAATCCAATTTTTTTGAATTTGTTGAGACTTAATTTGTGACCTAACATGTGTTCTGTCCTGGAGAATGTTCCATGTGCTGTTGAAAAATATGATTATTCTGAGGTTGCTGGATGAAATGTTCTGTAAACATGTGCCAAGTCCAATTGGTCTAAAATGTTGTTTGGATTTTGTGTTTCTCTGTTGATATTTTGCCTAGATGATCTATCCAATGTTTAGAGAGGGGTGTTCAGGTCCCTTACTATGATGGTATTAGTGTCTACCTCTTTCTTTAGGTCTAATAGTGTTTGCTTTATGAATCTGAATGCTCTGATGTTGGGTGCATATATATTTATGACTTTTATATATTCTTGTTGGATAGATCATTTTTATCATTATATAATGGCCTTCTTTATCTCTTTTTATGGGCTTTGGCTTAAAGTCTATTTTATCTGGTATGAGAATACTACTCCAGCTTTTCATTTCTATTTGCATGGTATATCTTTATCCATCTTTTCACTCTTTCTATGTGTGTGTCTTTACATGTGAGGTGAGTCTCTTGAAGGGAGCATATTGTTGGGCCAATCATTTAAATCCAATCAGTCAATCTGTGCCTTTTGAGCAGGGAATTTAATCTTTTTACCTTAGGAGGTATTATTGAAAGGTATTGATTCACACCTGGCATTTTACTGATTTTTGTTTGGATGTTTTAAACATCTTTTGCTCCGTTATTTTTTTTTTCCTTTAAATTTTTATTTTGTCAGTATACAATGTGGTTGATTATTATGGCCCATCACCAAAACCTCCCTTCCTCCTCCCTCTCCCCCCTCCCACTCAAGAATGTCCTTTCCGTTTGCTTGTTGTAACAACTTCAAAAAAATTGTAGTTGTTATATCTTCTCCCCCCCCACCGGTTTTTTTTTGTGTGTGTGTGTGTGTGTGTGAGTGAATTTATTTATTTATTTT
>NW_007739073.1:24049-24688 GCF_000696425.1 Galeopterus variegatus | reverse complement strand
TTTTTTTTTTTTTTTTTTGGGGGCAATTGTAAATGGGCAAGCTTTCTTGATTTCTCTATGCATGTTCACTATTGGTGAGTAGAAATGCTACTGATTTTTGTGTGTTGATTTTCTATCCTGCTACTGTGCTGAAATCATTTATCAATTCCAAGAGTTTTTTTGTAGAGGTTTTAGGCTGTTCAATATATAGGATCATGTCATCTGCAAACAGGGACAGTTTGACTTCATCTTTTCCAATCTGGATGCCCTTTATTTCCTTCTCTTCCCTGATTGCTCTGGCTAGTAATTCCAATACTATGTTGAATAGGAGTGGTGAGAATGGGCATCCTTGTCTGGTTCCTGTTTTTAAAGGAAAAGCTTTCAGCTTTTCCCCATTCAGGATGATATTGGCAGTGTGTTTATCATATATGGCTTTCATCATGTTGAGAAACTTTACATCTATACCTCACTTATAGAGGGTCTTTGTCATGAATGAGTGTTGAATTTTATCAAATGCTTTTTCAGCATCTATAGAGATGATCATATGGTCCTTGTGTTTGATTTTATTAATATGGTGTATCACATTTATTGATTTGCATATGTTGAACCAACCTTGCATCCCTGGAATGAATCCCACTTGATCGTGGTGAATAATTTTAC
>NW_007739073.1:15514-23450 GCF_000696425.1 Galeopterus variegatus | reverse complement strand
TATTTCAGATGGATCAGTTGTAATATCACCTTTTTCATTTCTAATTTTTGTTATTTGAATCTTCCCTCTTCTTTTTTTTGTTAGCCATGCTAATGGTTTATCTATTTTATTTATCTATTCAAAAAACCAACTTTTTGATTCGTTGATCTTTTGTATTGTTTTTTGGGTTTCAATTTCGTTAAGTTCTGCTCTGATCTTGATGATTTCTTTCCATCTGCTAGCTTTAGGTTTAGATTGTTCTTGTTTTTCTAGTTCTTTAAGGTGCAGAGTTAGGTTGTTTACTTGCCATCTTTCCATTCTTCTGAGGTAAGCATTTAATGCAATAAATTTCCCCCTTAATACTGCTTTTGCAGTATCCCACAAGTTTTGGTATGTTGTATCATTATTTTCTTTAGTTTCAATAAATTTTTTTATTTCCTGCTTGATTTCTTCATGGACCCATATGTTATTAAGTAGAATGCTGTTTAATTTCTATGTGTTTGTGTAGTTTACAGAGTTTTGTTTGTTATTGATTTCTAGTTTTAATCCATTATGATCTGAGGCTCCTTTCTTTCTGATTTACTTTTTGTCTTCTGTGTTTGTTGGTTTCTTGGGATGGTAGAAAAACTTTTTTTTCTTTATTTACTGATGGGTTTTGTTCTTTCTTGAGTATTCATGGCAGTGACGGTTGTTTTTCAGGTACCAGACCCAGTATTCCCTTGAGAGTTTGTTGTAAGTCTGGTCTTGTGGTATCGAACTCCTGTAGTTTTCATTTGTCTGGGAAATATACTATTTGTCCTTCACTTCGGAAGGATAGCCTTGCTGCATAAAGTATTCCTGGCTGGCAGTTTTTGTCTTTTAGTATTTTGAATATATCTCCAATTCTCTTCTGGATTTTAGGGTTTCTGTTGAAAAGACTGATGTTAATCTGATAGGGGTTACTTTATAGGTGACTTGATACTTCACTCTTCCAGCGTTTAATATTCTGTCTTTGTGTTTTGCCAATTTGACAATAACGTGTCTTTGAGAGAACCTTTTTGGGTTCAATCTGTTTGTGGATCTTTGAGCCTCCAAAATCTGAAGATCTGTATCTCTCCCTATACGTGGGAAGTTATCTGCTATCATTTCATATGTTTTCAATGCCATTTCCTTTCTTCTCCCCTTCTGGGATACCCATGATTCAAATGTTTGAGCACTTATGGTTGTCTGTTATCTCTCTTAGATTTTCTTCAATTTTTAAAATTCTTTTTGATCTGCCTGTGTTATTTTGAACAGGCCATCTTCAAGGTCAGAAATTCTCTATTCTGCTTCTTCTAGCCTGCTGGCTAAGCTCTGTTGTGTTTTTTACTTCATCTACATTCTTTTTCAGGGCATTCATTTTTTGTACATTTCCTTTTTCAGGTCCTGCATACTTTTTCTTATTCCATTGTGTTGTCTAACTGAGTCTTCTTGTATCTCATTTAGTTTCCTTAGAATTGTTCCTTGAAATTCCTTCTCAGTCATTATAGCGACTTCCTGTCTATGGGGTCTAGAACTTGAGAGCTATTATACTTCTTTGGTGGTGCTGCACTTTCTTGGTTTTTTCATATTTCTAGTATCTCTCCATTAGTGTTTAGTCATTGTGACATAGGCTTTCACATTCCACTCATTCCACCCAGGTGTCTTCAGCAGTGGCAGGGAGTTTTGCTGATGCTCAGCTGCCTGTTGCTGCCTTGAGGCCTGGGGGTTGGTAGGTCAGGGATCAAGGGTGGGGACTCACCTGGCCTGGATCCTGTGGCAGATGCCAGTTTGGCACTGCTGCCTTGGGACCTGGGGGTCCTGACTTCAAATCTTTGGATATGTACCCAGAATAATAGCTAGATCATACTATAGTCTAATTTTTTATTTTCCAAGGAAACATCATACTCTTTTCCGCTGTGGCTGCATTTTACATTCCCACTAACAGTGCACAAGGATTCTAATTTATTTAGATCCTTGCCAACATTTGCTACCTTTTGTTTTTATCTTTCTTGTGTTTGATCAAGTTTGCTATTGAAGCTCTGTTGAAACTTTCCACTCGGTAATTGTATTCTCCAGCTACATATTTTCTTTTTGTGTCTTTTTAATGTTTTTTCTCTGTTGATATTTTCATTTTTTCATCATTTTTCTTATCTTGTTTAGTTGTCTGTGTTCTTTTGTAGCTCACTGAGCTTCTTTAAGATAATCATTTTGAATTTTTTTTTACCATTTAACCGTTTTATTTATTTATTTTATTGATTATGCATATTCATAGATTCTTTGTGACTCAATTCATCTACATTTATTTAGTGTCAATTTCTGGAGATTTGTTCCCTTGGTTGTGTAATATTTTTTTTTTTGATTTTTCATGTTTTTTATAGCTTTTGATGGTGTCTGCACATTTGCAAAAGCAGCCATCTCTTTCTTTCTTTAAGTACTGGCTTTGGTAGAGTAAGATCTTCACTAACTGGCCCTACTAGAGATTTTGAGAGACTCTCAAACCTTTTCTATGTATGTACTCATTCTATTCATTGCTCTTTTTCCTGGGAAAGAATTTCCAGGGTCTTGGTTCTTCTCCCAGTCTCCTGGAATTGTGTGGGCTACCATAAACTGCCAGCCCCTTTTCTCTAGGGCAGTGCACTAAACACAAAACATTGAATGCATGCTCCATTTCTCTCCTTTCCTGAGTTGTGCTTCTTCTGCCAATCTGACGGAGCTGTTCAAGCCACCATAAACTGTCTGCCCCTTTTCCCTAGGGTAGTGCACTGAAAATCTTGCATGTTGAATGGAGCTTCACTCCCATCTTCTTAAAGAAGAAGTCTCAGAATTGTGAAACTTCTCCAAATCTTGCAATGCTAAGCCAGCACCTGAGAGATATCCACTTTTCTTTTAGTCCTTACTGTCCACAGGGATCCAAATTATTCCACATTCTTCAGTGCTGTGGGTGAGATGAGACAGAAGCAAGGCTCCAGAGCAGTTCTCCAAAAGATGAGGATATTGGATAATGCTTTACTCTCTTATTTCCTTTAAGGTAAAACAGCCATGGAGCAGGGTGATGTCTCTTAGCACTGAGCTGTGCCAGTTTGGGGGAGACGATGATATGGGTAAAGTAGAACTGTTTTACTTGAGTGTTTAATTGTGATTTTTCTTGGTTTGTGCTTGCTTGATGTGCTGCAATTTCTCAACTGGTTTCTGGAGATCTCATAAAGGTATTTTAGGTCATTTGTCATTGTTAACTCAGGGTTTCTGTGGGAGAGCAAGGATTAGGACTTATTATTCCACCATCTTCTTCCTCAGACAATACTGTTATTTTCTTTATAATTATTATCACTTAAGAGAAATTTTAAAGAAGTCTGTTTGTTTTAGTCTAACCTTATTCAATCCTTTAAGCAAAACAAGAAAATATAATGGTTTAGATAAGCTACATCATGGTTGGTGATATGGTTTGAATATGTTTGTCCCCTCAAAGCTCATGTTAAACTATAATCTGCAATGTGGCAATTTTAGTAGGTAGAGCCTTCTGGAAGATCTTAGGGTCATGGAGGTGGATCTCTAATGAACAGATTCTTACCTTCCCTAGGTGAGGAGAGGGTTGAGTGAGTTTTCACTCTTTTACTCCCCACAACAGCCGGTTGTTAAAAGGAGCCTGGCACCTCCCCTCTCTCTGGCTTCCTCTCTCACCATGTGATCCCCTTGTGCTCACTAACTGCCCTGCTGCTTTTGCCATGAGTGGAAGCAGCCTGAGGCCCATGCCTCAGACCATATGCCAAATAAGCTTATTTTATTTATAAATTACCCAGTCTCAGGTATTCTGTTATAGCAACACAAAACGGACTAATACAGTTGGTCAGATATTTTTTACATTTTAAACAGACTCCACTCCATATATAGAGTGTTAATCTGTGTAGGCCGCTGTCAGTTATTTTGTAATTGTGTGTGTATGTGTGTGTGTGTGTGTGTGTGTGTGCTGGAAAAGAACAGAGTGAATATGGAAGTAAATATTAAACTGTTAAGAACAGGTACTACACTTGTTCTTATCCAAGAGACTGAGAAGTGATCTGGAAGTAAACAATAAATACTTTTATTAAATAATAAAAACCTGCAGGACATTATGCTAAGTGAAATAAGCCAGGCACAGAAAGAAAACCACAGCATGTTCTCACTTATATGTGGAATGTAAACAAAATCAAACACATAGAATCAGAGAGCAGAATGGTGGTTACCAGGGGCTGAAGAAAGAGGGGAATGAAGTAATGCTCATTAAAAAATGCAAAGTTTCCATTAGACAATAGGAATGAATGATATGCATTTGAGGTGATGGATGTGTTAATCAGTTTGATTCAATCATTCTGCGTTATCTATATATCTATATATCATAGCATCACTTCATATGTCATAAACATATGCAAGCACAATTTGTCAATATGCAATAAAATATAAATAAAAATCAAAAGAAGACAAACTTTGCACAGTAACAATAACTTAAAATATGAACTAACAGTTATATAACTGGATGCTGACAAATAATTCATGTTTCCATTACTCAAAAGCAGTGATGATCAGGAAAAACAATTAGCTTTTGGTTTATGTGTGGTGTGAATAAGTATAAGTTCAATTAACTCATATTTTCATTTTCATGAACTGTCTAGGTTACAGATTATTTTATTTGTTATTGATAGTTAAAGTTAGTGTTGTTTGTTTAACATAGTAAAATCTGAGAGGTTTAGGATATTCTTGAGATAAGAAATGACTATAAAAGAGTTACATAAATTTTACATATTGCAAGAAAATGAAATGTGATATGAAGAAAAAGATTGGAAACTTGATGCCTTCTTATTCTAATTGATGAACAGACAATGACTATAAAAGAGTTACATAAATTTTACATATTGCAAGAAAATGAAATGTGATATGAAGGAAAAGATTGGAAACTTGATGCCTTCTTATTCCAATTGATGAACAGATAATTGTGAAGACATAATTTTCAAAGCTATAATTATGAAACTGCTTTCAAAATAATAAATATAGTAAACATTGTGGATTTGTTTAAATCAGAGTTATAGAATTTATGTCTTTTGAGATTTCAAAGTGAAGACACAAGATATGTGTATAAGGCATCTTGTTGTTAATCTTACCAGATTTCCATTTAGGAGAAAAGAACTGAAAACTCATGACTATGATCTCAGGTACCCTAGCTCCGTGGTAACTTATTAAATATTTAATTAAATCTTTCCTAGATATTACCCCAAAGATAAAAAATCATTAATTTTAAGGTTGGTAGTTTACATTTTTAGTAAGATAATCAAATTGTGGTAAAAATGGCTTGCCTCCTGTGGTTAAAAAATATTTGCAATATTTTGACAACTGTTTTACTAATTGGGTTAAACAATTGTGAAACGTTATTTGACCACTCTATAAATGTTATCCAAACACGTATAATTTTTAATACATCACAGAAGATGAATAACAGCTTCCAAATCAGTTTACCAGAATCTCTAAACAAAAAATTTCAAATTTCAAGTTTATGATTTAAAAATTTTTTAAAATTTGTAACTGATGAACTGGATACAATAGACCTTATTATGAAGTACTTTTGTATTTCTAGATTTGTGATCAATCAAAAGAATAGTACTATCTGGAAGAATTATTAATACTTTTAATATCCAACAGCCTGTAAATTTATGTCAAAGTTTTATAATTTAGTAAGAAAAATATGCAAGGCTTATTTAGCTTAAGCCATTCTTATTAACCAAGCTATAGGTACCCTCATGAAAAAATGATATTACACTTCTCACCAACACAAAAGTATTACTACATTTCACTTTTAAATCATGTAAGGTTGCATACCAAAGAGAAAAACAGTATGACACTGAGATTCTGAGAGGTTACAGTTCCAGGTAAGATGTAGCAAACGCACTCCACCCACCCTGTTTCTTCAACTAAATGCAGGTCTGAAACCTGCATAGAATAAATAAAGCAACTACCCAAGGTTTCTAGAAAATAAATACTAGCAGGCAGATTAAAGAAGAGCAAAATCAAGAGTACCATCAAACCTGTGGTAAGTTTACCATTTCTTTCTGCTGGTCTTCCTGGTATCTGAGGAATTAGAGAATATTGAGTTCTCTAAGTCTTGCAAAAGCTAGTAACCCAGAAATGCCAAAAAGCACAGGCAAGAAAAAAAAAGCTCCTCCAAAACTCAACTCTCTCTGTTCAATAGATAGGAAAAAGGAAAGCCAAGCAAGACCGAAAAGTTTTTTTTTTTTTGGTGTTTTTCGTGACTGGTAAGGGGATCACAACCCTTGGCTTGGTGTCACCCTCACCGCGCTCAGCCAGTGAGCACACCAGCCATCCCTATATAGGATCCGAACCCGTGGTGGGAGCATCGCTGCACTCCCAGCACTGCACTCTCCTGAGTATGCCAGGGGGCCTGCCCAAGACAGAAAAGTTTTAGACAATACTGCCTCGACTTTGGCCAAACACCACAGAAAAAGGGCTGTGGGCCCACCTCTACTTTTACCAAAAAGTTTTAATGGGGAGCCTGGATGTCCGCTCTCACCTGATGTTGCCTCTCTTCCTCCTTGCAGGGGTGGTGTTTGAAGAGGCCTACTAGAGTGTCTGAACTCTCAACATAGCCTAATGATGACAAAGGCCACACACCGTGGTGTTGGTGGAATCATGTGGAAGCAGCAAGAAGTCACATTTGCCCATTCTAGCAAGAGTGGTATTAGTAGAGGCGGGGCAGTGAGCTAAAAATCCCCCTCCTGCCCAACAGTAATGCAGAGCCCTTCCCATCCTGAAGGTGTCACCAAGCATTGACTGGGGAGCATAGATATCCACCCCAACTTAGCTCTACAAGGCAGAGCCTCCTTCTCTTTTCCTTTTAGAACAGTTTTACAGGAATAGGTCAGCTAAAAGGGATTTAAGTAAGCTCCATAGTCTAATAACATATTCCACGTTTTAGTCCAAAACCACTACTTTTACCAATAGCCAGAAAAATCTCAATTTGAATGAGAGAAGAGAATTGCTAGACACCAACACTGACATGAATAAAATTTTATAACTATCTGACAAGAATTTTAGGGAACCATTATAAAAAGGCTTCAATGAACAATGATAAATTCATTTGAAACAAATGAAAAAGTGGAAAGCCTCTGAATTAAAATAGACATTTTCAGCAGAGAAACAGAAAATTATAAAAAAAAAAGAACAAATTTGAAATTTTAAAACTAAAAACCAATTAACTGAAAAATTTTAAAAAATATCATTGAAAGGGATCATCAGCAGTATGAAGGGGACAAAAGAAAGATTCAGTAAATTTGAAGATAGACCTAGAATAATAAATTTATCTAATCTAAATAACAAACCTCACCGCGCTCAGCCAGTGAGCACACCAGCCATCCCTATATAGGATCCGAACCCGTGGTGGGAGCATCGCTGCACTCCCAGCACTGCACTCTCCTGAGTATGCCAGGGGGCCTGCCCAAGACAGAAAAGTTTTAGACAATACTGCCTCGACTTTGGCCAAACACCACAGAAAAAGGGCTGTGGGCCCACCTCTACTTTTACCAAAAAGTTTTAATGGGGAGCCTGGATGTCCGCTCTCACCTGATGTTGCCTCTCTTCCTCCTTGCAGGGGTGGTGTTTGAAGAGGCCTACTAGAGTGTCTGAACTCTCAACATAGCCTAATGATGACAAAGGCCACACATCGTGGTGTTAGTGGAATCATGTGGAAGCAGCAAGAAGTCACATTTGCCCATTCTAGAAAGAGTGGTATTAGTAGAGGCTGGGCAGTGAGCTAAAAATCCCCCTCCTGCCCAACAGTAATGCGGAGCCCTTCCCATCCTGAAGGTGTCACCAAGCATTGACTGGGGAGCATAGATATCCACTCCAACTTAGCTTTACAAGGCAGAGCCTCCTTCTCTTTTCCTTTTAGAACAGTTTTACAGGAATAGGTCAGCTA
>NW_007739073.1:7009-14489 GCF_000696425.1 Galeopterus variegatus | reverse complement strand
TTATTTGGAGGAGGGTGGATAAAGATAGCAGACTGAACGATCCTGCTGCTCATCTCTCCCAGAAATATAGACAAAACAAAGAATAAACAACTACACTTGGATGAAAATAACTAAGGAGAGTGCTGAGCACATCAAGGGGGTAACAGAAATGCAGGTGAGCACAGAAACTCAGGAAAGCCACATAGAGAATGGAAAGAAACATCCGACCTCTACTACCTCATTCCCCAGCCAGGAGCAGCTGCGAATAAGGAAGATGTTTTCTCTGCAGGAAAGAAGCAAGCAAGAGGACCCAAGCAGCTCTCAATAACACCTTGGATACCTACAGTCCTCACCACTGGGGACCCTGGCAGTTCTCACAGGCACTAAACTCAGCTGAGGAAGCTGTCTGGATTTCACATAGTTGTGCTTCTCCAGAAAAGCCAACACTGGCCTGCTCTCTGTGGCCCATGGGACTACTGCACTAAGCTATCTTGGAACTGGAACTGCTGTTGATGGATGTATTACCAGAGGGATGAGTGACACACTTTCATCCCAAAGGGTAAGCTGACACTGAATCTGCTTCTCTAACTTAGCTGAGAGTGGCTGTTACACCTACCCTGGGGGGCCAAGCATCACTAATTAACAGATGGAAAGAGATAACTAAGAGCAGAGCAGAATTAAATGATATAGAGACCCCAAAAATGATACAAAAGATTAATGAAACAAAAGTTGGTTTTGTTAGGGAAATAAAGGGCAAACCATTAGCTAGGTTGAAAAAAAAAAAGAGCAGAGAAGACCCAAATAATAAAATTCAGAAGTGAAAAAGGAAACATTATAACTGATACCAGAAAAATGCTAAGAATCATTGGACTAGTATACACAACTATATGCCAATAAATTTGAAAGCCTTCTGGACACAAAGGAACTACCAAGACTGAACCAAGAAGAAATAGAAAATCTGAGCAGTCCAATAACAAGTAATTCCATTGAAGCAGTAATCAGCAGCTTCACCTCAAAGAAAAGCCTGAGAATGGGAAGGCTTTACTGATGAATTCTACAAAACCTTTAAAGAGGAATTAATACTAATTATTTTCTTCAAACTATTCCAAAATATTAAAACAGAGGCCATTCTTCCAAACTCATGCTATGAGCCAGCATCACTCTGATACCAAAACCAGACAAAGATACAACAAGAAAAGAAACTATAGGCCAATATCTCTGATGAACATAGATGCAGAAATCCTCAATAAAATATTAACAATCAGAATACTGCAACACATCAAAAAGATTACATAGCATGATCAAATGGGATTCATCCCAGTGATGCAAGAATGGCTCAACATAGGCAAATCAATAAATGTGATACAACACACCAACAAAATAAATGACACATACTATAGAATTATCTCAATAGATGCAGAAAAACATTTGACAAAATTTGACACTGCAATCAGACTGGCTGTTAAAAAAAGATCGAGAATCACAAATGCTGGTGAGGATGTGGAGAGAGAGGAAACGTCCTGCACTGTTGATGGGGTTGAAAATCAGTATAGCCATTATGGAGAACAGTATGTGGGTTCCTTAAACAGATAGAACTTCCATATGATCCAGCAATCCCACTATTGAGGATATATCCAGAGGATTGGAAAACATCAGGTCCAAGGAATACCCGCACTCCTGTGTTTATTGCAGTTCTGTTTACAATAGCTAGGTGATGGAGCCAACCTAAATGTCCATAGATGGATGACTGGTTAAGGAAATTGTGGTATATATACACAATAGAATACTACTCAGCAATAAAATAGAATGTAATTCTACCATACGCAGCAACATGGATGAATGTAGAGACAATTATTCTAAGTGAAACAACCAAGGTACAGAAAGAGAAATACCCCATGTTCTCACTCATAATGGAAGCTAAATCCGTAAATAAACCAAAAACAATAAAGAGAGACAGAGAGAAAGAAAGAAACAACAATCACAGTAATACATTGAACTTTTAGAAAGTTAGATGTAGAAAAGTGGAGGGGAGGGGTAGACGGAGGGGAGTTAATGAGGAATCAGACAATGGACACAAGGAATGATTGCATATTGTACTGATGAATAAGCTAACCATACTGATCTAACCACCACACATTGTACACAATTACTGAAAATCAACATTGTACCCCACATGTATGTATAATAAAAAATTAAATTAAATTAAATTTAAAGATTCAATAAAAAATTCGACATCCCTTCACGATGAAGACTCACAGCAATTAGGTATAGAAGGAAAGTATCTGAACAAAATACAAGCCATATATGACAAATACACCACCAATATCATTCTAAATGGGAAAAAGCTTCTCAGATTATTTCTTAAGAACAGAAACAAGACAAGGATATCCACTCCCACCACTCTTATTTAACATAATATTGGGGTACTAGCCAGAGCAATCAGAGAAGAGAAAGAAATAAAGAGTATCCAGATTGGAGTAGATGAAGTGAGTCTGTCCCTGTTTGCAGATGAATTAATCTTACATACAGAAAAACCAAGAGACTCTACAAAAAACTCTTAGAGCTAATAAATGATTTCAGTAAAGGTACATGATATAAAATCAACACACAAAACTCAGTAGCATTTTTATACTTCAATAACAAACTAGCAGAAAAAGAAATCAAGAAAGCAAACCCATTTACAATAGTCACCAAAAAAATACAGTGCCTAGGAATAAACTTTAACAAGGAGGTGACGGACCTCTACAATGAGAACTATGAATTACTACTGAAAGAAATTAAAGAGGACACAAAAAGTGGAAAGACATTCCATGCTTTTGGATTTGAAGAATTAACATTGTGAAAATGTCCATATCACCCAAAGCAATCTACAGAGTCAATGCAATCCCCATCAAAATACTAAGGACATTCTTCAAAGAAATTGAAAAACAATTCTAACATTCATAGGCAACAAAAAAAGACCTTGAATAGCCGAAGCAATCCTGAGTGAAAAAAATAAATAATAGAAATAGACAAATAAGTAACACTTGATGTATAACACTACCTGACTTCAAATTATGCTACAAAGGTATAGTAATCAAAACAGCATGGTACTGACATAAAAACATACACTCGCACCAATGGAACAGAATAGAGAACTGAGAAATCAACCCACATACCTACAATCAATTGATCTTTGACAAAGGCAACAAGAATAAGTGGTGCTATAAAAACAGGGCATCCATATGTGGAAGAATGAAACTAGACCTGTATGCCTTGCCATGTACCAAAATCAACTCAAAATTAATTAAAGACTTAAATATAAGAGCTGAAACTATAAAACTCCTAAAAGAATACATTGGGTAACAATTCAGGATGCAGGACTGGACAAAGACTTTATAAACAAGACTCAAAAGCACAGGTAACAAAAGAAAAAAATAAACAAATGCAATTATATGAAACTGCAAAACTTCTGCACAACAAAACAAACACTTAACAGAGTGAAAAGACAACCTACAGTATGGGGGGAAATATTTGCAAACTATGCATCTGACAAGGGATGAATATCCAGAATATNATTAAAACAGAGGCCATTCTTCCAAACTCATGCTATGAGCCAGCATCACTCTGATACCAAAACCAGACAAAGATACAACAAGAAAAGAAACTATAGGCCAATATCTCTGATGAACATAGATGCAGAAATCCTCAATAAAATATTAACAATCAGAATACTGCAACACATCAAAAAGATTACATAGCATGATCAAATGGGATTCATCCCAGTGATGCAAGAATGGCTCAACATAGGCAAATCAATAAATGTGATACAACACACCAACAAAATAAATGACACATACTATAGAATTATCTCAATAGATGCAGAAAAACAAAGAACTCAAACAACTTAACAGTAGAAAACAAATATTCCATTTAACAAATGGGCAAAAGAACTAAATTGTCATTTCTCAAGAAAAGATATACAAATGGCCGTTAGACACATGAAAAGTTGCTCAATATCACTAAGCATTAGAGAAGTGCAAATCAAAACCACATTGAGAATGATGGATCTTGGACGTGACCAGTGCCATTTTGCACACAATAAGCACAAAATAGTCAACAGCCCCTCCCTTTATGAGAAACCTCATGATTTCTGAGAAACAGAAATGCTTTTGCTGTTGCAAGGGTGCAATTCTCCACCCTGGGCACATAGCTTCTGCATTAGCATAATGCCCCTCCTTGATTATATCAGCCAGCCCTTGGTGCCCTATATAAGCTCTCTCACCCCCATACCTGGTGCTGCCCTCCACTTTGAGTGCAGCCCAGCAGATTCTTTTCCTTTAATAAAGCTTGATTGATACCCAGCATTTTGGCTCACTTTCTTTCAGAGATATCATCTCACACCAGCTAAACTGGCCATTACCAAAAGGACAGAGAGTAACAAATATAGTCAAGGATGTGGAGAAAGGAGAACTCTTCTACACTCTTGGTGGGACTGTAAATTAGTACAGCCATAATGGAAAATAGTGTGGATGTTTCTCAAACAACTATGAGTAGAACTACCATGCAATCCGGCAATCCATCTACAGGGCTTATACTCAAATGAATAGAAATCATCATGTCAAAGGGATACCTGCTCTCCCATGTTTATAGCAGCCCTATTTACAATAGCCATGAGTTGGAACCAATCTCAATGTTCTTTGATAGTGTAGAGCTAGGGCTGGGTCTCTGGTGCTCACAGATCCCTCAAGCCCATTCACAAATCCTTCACACGCAGGTCTATGAGCTAGGTAACTGGCAAAAAGGTCCTTGGAGCCTTGGTTGAAGAAGGAATAGTTTTTATTTAGCACACACATGTCTAAGAGTTAGGGAGTACAAAGAGAAACTCAGAAACTCAATTGCTACTAGCAAAGTCCAAAGAAAAACTGAAACTGAGCAGCTGCCAGCAGAATAAACATGCTCTATTTTTAGACGTGAGCTCTCTGCTGCCAGCCTGCTTCACAAACTGAAGAACACACAAAAGCAATTAACTAGAAAGATACATGGGTGCACATGCACACTAATCCTACCCACACATAACTTGTTTACAAGAAATGCAAAGGGAGCCTGACTAAATTATCCTATTTTCCCCACAGATAGCAACTGGGTGAGGAAAATGTGGTATACACAATGGAGTATTACTCTGCTATAAAAAAGAATGAAACACTGCCATTTGCAGCAACATGGGTGAACATGGGGAAAATCATGTTAAGTGAAATAAGCCAGGCCCAGAAAGAGAAATACCTCATGTGCTCAATCATAATTGGGATCTAAAAAAAATACACAAATAAAAGAAAAAGAAAGAAGGAAGTACACAGCAATCCCAATAACTCATTGCACTTTCAGAAGGAGAGAGCAGAATTGAGGCCAACAGAGGTGGTAAAGCTGGAGGCAGAGGGAGATTAGTGAGAAATTGTTAAAGGGCCACAAAAAATGATTACAATGTGTAAGGTTGAATATACTAATTATCCTGACTTGAGCAGCGCGTATTCACACAGGAATTGATATTCAGCACAGATATGTACAATCAATTTTTTTCAAGTAAAAAAATAAAATTGGAAATGTCTAGCAAGACTGAGAAAGACAAAATGAGAGAAGATACAAATTACTAATAGCAAACATGAAACAGACAGTATCTGTATTGGTCCTCCAAACATTAATAGATAATACAGAAATACAATGAACACATACACACATTTGACACACACTTGACACCTTAGATAAAATGGACCAAATCCCACCAAAAACAGAAAGTATCATAACTAACCCAATGTAAAACAACTATCGACCAAATTAAATTCATCCTTTAAAAACTTCTGAAAAATAAATCTCCAAAGCCAGTTGATATCAGTGGAGATTTCTACTAAACATTTATAGAAGAATTAACAATTCTGCAAATCTTTTCTGGAACACAGCAAAGTTCAAAACACTTCCCAATTTATTTTATGAAGCCAGTTTTATGTGTACATGAAAACCAGATAAAGCCAGTAAAAAATAAGTCAATGCAGACCTATATCCTTCATGAGTATAGATGTAAAAATCCTTAACAAAATATTATAAAATATAAGCAGGTAATGTATAAAATTAGTTGTGCATCATTGTTAGGTGAGGTTTATTCCAGGAATGCAAATTTGATTCAATACTCAAAAATAATGTAATTCACCATAAGAACAGGCTAATAAAATCACATGATCACATAAATTGATTCTGAATATCACTGATGAAATTTAAAACCCACCCGTTCTTGTTAAAAACTCTCATCAAGCGAGGAATAGAGCTAAATTCTCAGCTTAATGGAGACTATCTACTGTAAAACCTACCACTAAAATCATATTTAATAATGAAAAACTGAATGTTTTCCTACTAAGACTCAGCAAGGCACAAATGGTTTTTTCCTCTTACTATTGCTTTTCAATATAACACTTGAAGTTCTAGTCAGCAAATTCAGCCAAGAAAAAAATTAAAATTATGTAAATCAGAAAAAAAAGTATAGCTATTCCTGTTTGCTGAGGACATGATGTGGAAAATCCCAAGGAGTTTATTTAAAAAAAAAAAACCCTCTTAGAACTAACTAGTGAGTTTAGAAAGTCACAAGACACAAATAAAATGTGGAAAAATAAATTATATTTCTGTATAAGAGCAATGAACAAATGGAAACTAATATTAAAAATAAAAATGTCATTTATAATCTCTAAGAAAGAAATAGGTGTAAATCTAACAAAACTACTACAAGACTTATATGCTGATAACTCTAAAATATTGTGTTGGGCTGGATCACTAACTCCTCTGCCCTGTCCTGTGCAGGTCCTGAGTTAGGTAAGTGAAAGAAAAACTGAGCAGCTGTTGGCAAATTGGACATGCTTTATTCTCAGATGTGAGCTCTGCTGACCAGTGGTTCAGAGCAGCTGCCATCCATACCAAAAGTACACAATAGTGGCAATGAGCCAAGGGGTACACAGGTGCTCATGTGCACTAACTCTACTCTTACGTAACTTGTTTACAAAGGATGTGCTGAATCGTACCCAGCCAGATATGAGGCAAGAGGGCCTGGCTAAGCCAACTCCACTTTCCTCACACTCCACCCCTTCAGGGTCTCTTGCCATACAATCCATGCATCTGAGATCTTCCGCAGTGTTCCCTTGGTGAGGATGACTGATGCTTTCATCCATATAAACTCCATATTTATCGCACATTCAATACACCTTGAGGCTTGTCTCCATAGCTGTATCCTTTCAACTACTAGCCATGAAAACCCCACCCATATACATGTCTGGTTAGTAGTCATCACTGGGGTGATTATCTGTGGGAATCCTGCAGCCACATTGGTAGGAAACTCAGTGCATATTGAACAAGCTGACACATTGGCCACATGAGCATACATATGTGCCCAGTCAACTCTGGTGCCTGCAGCCATAAGACTATGAGCAAAAAGACAAAAGGGTTATTGGCACCAATAGAGGGAGTTCTCATCCCTCTGGCAGAA
>NW_007739073.1:0-6468 GCF_000696425.1 Galeopterus variegatus | reverse complement strand
CCCACTTCTGTACTTCATGTCCAGTAAAGTGGGTTCCATTATCACTCTCTATGACCAGGGTTCAACCCTACATGGCCAGGGTTCAACATCTATTTGACACATAATAGTGCTTACCTGGTCTGGGGACTTACTAGACCATACAAACAGAAGACCAGTAGCTGTATCAATGGCTGTGAAGATATACCTCTAGTTCTCTGACCTTGGCAGTGGTCCCACAAAATCCACCTGTCACCATGTTAGAAGCGTCCTCCTCTTGGGTTTTCTGCCTACTTGCCTGCAGCACCCAGTGAGCTATCAAGGGTACATCTGGCTATCAGGGACATTCTTTCTCAGGTTTACGCGGCACCCAGTGAGCCATCGACCACATGGTCTTGCAGTCAGCATGCTGCATTCTCCAGTGTAGCCACCCAGCTGCATCAGCTGCTGAAGTTCTCTCCAGCCCTCTTACTTTAGCCAGTGCATCAGCTTCCTCATTGCCTGGATTGGCTAAGGGGAAATATCCTGTGACATGGAAAAGAGTTACTTTCTTCTCATGTCCCAATTCCCATAACTCTTGCTACATGGCTTGTCCCCACAGGGGTCAGTGGACTACCACCCACTGTTGGTATTTCCAAGTACATAACCAAAGGGTAAGACTCTTATATATGGCCCACGCACATTGTTCCAAGTAACCTAGCAGCATTGAAGCCACCTTGGTTAAATCTGCAAGAGAATCAGAGGCTAGTAAGACATCATCTATGTAATCAAACACTGTAACCATGCTGGGTCTTGTCCACTTGGCTAGGTCCACTAAACCATGACAGATGGTCGGGCTATGCAGGTAGCCTTGGGGCAACACTTGAGAAGTCTGTTGTGTTCCTTCCCAGGTGAAGGCAAATTGATCTTGGCTATCAGCATTTGCAAGGTCCAACACATAATGATAAGTTCTTAGCTGAGTCATCAGCTGATCCATCAAGTCATGAACCAAAGGCACAGCCACATGCAAAGGAGGCATTTTTTTCTTTAGCTCCCGATAGTCCACAGTCATTCTCCAAGTTCCATCAGGTTTTTTCACTGGCCATACTGGGACACGAAAGGGGCTATGTGCATGATGAATAATGCCAACATTCTTTTGACTCCAATATAGTGGCACCTATCTCTGCCTGCCCTCTTGGCAGGCAGTACCGTTTCACATTAACCACATGCCTTGGCTTGGGTAACACCTGTGGATCATGCTTGACATGTCCCTGCAGCACAGGCCTTACTGTCTGTATCTGCAGCTGTAATTCTCCAACCATTGTTCACAAGTGTAACCCATAAAGCACATCTATACCCAAGACGTACTCAGATACAGGAGATACATACACAGTATATACACAAGGGGGCTATTGTCCTATGCCCAATGGCAATGACACAGCTTTGACTGTAATAGTCTGTCCTCTATAACCATCAACATTCACTGTGGCCCCTGGAAACTTATCTGGTTGCCATGTATCAAGCTACAGTCTGCACTGGTGTCCACCATGACTAACACACGCTATACATTTGTCTCAGACCAATGTAATACCAGTCCAGCATGAGGCCTCCAGTCCTCATCTGCCCCCCAAAGATAAGCACCCCTGCCTGGTCTCTAGCCAAAAATGAACAGTCCATCTGCTTCTGCAGAAATAACCAAAAAACCTCTTAAATACACTGTTTGTACCTTGCCACCTGTTTCCAGATGTTTAGTCAAACACTGTTCGGGGCGCAATAGTTGCCACAAGGCAAACAGGACCACATTTGGCTGCTGGTCAATTTTTTCCCTGTCAACTCCTGCCATAAGCAAGTCAAACCACATCTGCATATGGCTGGTCTTGCTTGGTCCCTTCAGGGTACAATCCCGAGCATTTCTTGTGGATTTAATCTTCACCACCTTTTTGACCCATTTTTCTTGTTTCCTACCCTCTGCTTCACCCAGACTGTTCATCATGGTCATCACTTCATGTATGAGACGACCAATGTATAGAACCAATACAGCCACCAGAGACCCAAAGGACATCGATGGAGCATTCTGTAGCACTACATCCCTCATGCTGCCTGTGAAGTATTCATTGTCTGGGCCTCAGGTGTTCACATTAAACACTGACTGTT
Organism: Galeopterus variegatus; assembly: GCF_000696425.1. Classification (NCBI taxonomy): domain Eukaryota; kingdom Metazoa; phylum Chordata; class Mammalia; order Dermoptera; family Cynocephalidae; genus Galeopterus; species Galeopterus variegatus. Next base: position 4,359 of record NW_007739073.1, on the reverse strand, counting down.
GCATCCCCAGCTCTTGAATCACTTGGGCCAGCTTGCATACTTTTGCCATTTACTCATGGTTTGGGGCAGTTCTCTGGCATTCATTCACATGGTCTGGACAGCTGCATTCACCCATTCCATTACGGAGTGGTTATCCTGTCCTGGTGCATATCTGCAGCTGTTCTGTAACTGCTGCTACAGGAACAGATACATGGTGATGGAAGTCAACTTTTCCATCTCTTCACCAGAGCACATTATGCCATTCACCCCTAAATCCCACAGCTGCAAAAGCCAAGCAGTTAGGCGTTCACCCTGTTTCTGGTGAAACTGTTTCCCCAGGCCCATCAACTTAGCTTGAGTGTAACGGACATGCATAGTGAATTGGGTCACTTGTGGGTTGCCTACTGGTTGTCCGCCTTGTCCTATGGGCTGTTCATGCTTCAGTTTCTGATGCACAACAGGTAGTGGCAGGGGACGCACAGTCCCCCCCAACTCACCATCAGGTTAGTCATCGTCCCCAGTGTTGGAAGCAAGAGTAACCTGTTGCTGTTCTTCAGACTCCAGAACAAGTACCTGCACTTCCAACAAGTCTGCTTTCTGCTGCAAATCTCAAAGTCATGCTGCTTCATGGAGTGCCTGGTCCATATTGACTTGTAGTGCAGAGAGCAACAGCCAGACCCCAGTCAACAGGAAAGCGGCCACTGGATACCACATACTTGAGGGTAGACACATTTCCTCCCCCTCCAGAGGGGCTAGTGACTCCCTTACCTGCTTGGAATCCTGCCAACAACTATGCCAGCTGATGGGCTGAATCACAAACCCCTCTGCCCCATCCCGTGCAGGTCCTGAGTCAGGTAAGTGAAAGAAAAACTGAGCAGCCACCGGCAGAGTGGACGTGCTTTATTCTTAGATGCGAGCTCTGACCAGCTGTTCAGAGCCACTGCCTACCACACTGAAAGTACACAATAGCGACAGTGAGCCAAGGGGTACATGGGTGTGCATGCACACTAACTCTACTCTTACATAACTTGTTTGCAAAGGATGTGCTGAATCATACCCAGCCAGATATGAGGTGAGAGGGCCTGACCAAACCAACTCCACCTTCTTCACACATTGATGAGAATAATCTAAATAAATGGAAAGACATCCCATGTTTACAGACTGTAAAAATCAACACAGTAAAAATGTCAATTCTCTCTAGATCAATATATCATATTAACCTAATTTCTATAAAAAATTTCAGCAAGATATTTTACGGATATAGAGAAGATTATTCTAAATTGTATATGAGAAGGAAATAAAAATAGAACAGCTAAAACAATTTTGAAAAAGAATAAAGTAGTATGAACCACTCTATCCCAATTTAACATTATGACACAGCTAGGATAGCAACGACTGTGTGGTATTTATGGAGGAATAGACACATAGATCAATAGAAAAAAAATCGTGACCGTGGAGATTACACTGTTCAATTAATTTCCATTCTTTCTATCTTGCGTCACAAGAAAGGCATTTTCTCTCTGTTGCTATGCACTGGGATTAATCAAAGCTTGGCTCTGCTTCTTCCTCCCATAGGACATACTTAAAATACAAGAAATGTAATATCTAGAGGCCTCAGAAGTATAAAAATTTCTCTGACAAGATGTCAGTTATCAACAATAATTTTGTTACAAAGACAATTAACTGGAATACCAATAAATAATAATCAAACTTGGTACTCACCACGTTCATATTTCTGCATCAGGGAGAAGATCAAGACATTTTGCAATATCGATTTAAGGGCTGCAGCCATCTTATGAGATCAAGGCATTTAAAAAATTTGATCTGATATATATATCCAGATAAACGAAGGTTCCTTCTCAGACATAAAAATAGAAGCGTTTAAAATTTTGAACAACTGAAGTTGCTCGATGACTCTGTTCAGCAGAAATCAGTCCACACCATGCAGTAAGTTCAATACCATAACTTTAAAAAATAAATCTGTAAAAATTTTATTTTATTTCTTAATTAGTATATGTCACTTATGTATTCCCATATTCTTTTTATCTAAGTCATAGGTAAAGGACCCAAACTCTGAGAATACACATCCATTTCTTTCACTGCGGTGATTGTGGTTTGGTATCTGGGAGTAAGCAGTGCATATTGATGAAGGAATGGGGAAAAAAATGGAGATGGTCTAATGTGCATCTTAACATGTGGTGGAATTGGATGAGGCTACATTTTCTTTCAGTCATGAAAATTTTGGTGTGCAGGTGTGTGTGTGTGTGTGTGTATGTTGAATGAAAAGGATGTTCTGTGCACATTTTAACATGTTTGTACTGACCAAATTTTTAAAAAGTTATAAAATCCATTAGGCAATTTAAATGCCTTTCCTCAAGTGTATGATAGTCCTCACTTTAGGGTCCTTGATATCTGTCCTCATAATTACTGTCACCACATAATCTCTTAAAAATATTTGAATGAAAGAGAGATTACCCAGTGGTAAGTTATAGTCAAAACATACTCTTAAAATGAGGTAATTCTTCTGTTTGGTCAGGGCAAGCATTTTTCTGTCCATTTGGTTGCATCTGTCCCTCTAACAATAGGCTATCTAGGCAGTTAGTGTGGGAAGGCTAGAACCAGTAGAAATACAAGATTTTTCAGTAGAGAGACACTTAGTTGACACCTTCTTGGTTTTATTTCCCCATTTAATCATTGATCTGCCCTAGAAAGGGAGGAGAATCAGTGGTTGTCTAGAGTGAGAATTGGCAGAGAGAGAGAGAGAGAGAGAGAAAGAGAGAGAGAGAGAGAGAGAGAGAGAGAGAGAGAGAGAGAGAGAGCGCTTGTATACAAAGAAGTATAAGGAATCTTTCTGATGTGATGGAAATATAGTGTCCAGATTGTGGTGGTGATTTCATAGACATACAGAAATGTTAAAACTCCTCAAATTACACACTTTAAGTGGATACCATTTATTGTGTATAAACAATTGCTTCATAAATTCATAAAGGCAAAAATCTGTTTCAGAGTTTGGCTTGAAACACTATAAAAGTCAGAGAGCTAAACTTATATACATTTTACTGGACTAAAAATAAAAAAAAGTAAATAAAATGTGTAACTGTCACTAGAAAAAATCATCATAGACACCATTCAATAACTTTAAGTGTCTTGAATGCATATTCAACACTCTTTTTTAAAAAATTCTCAACTTTGAAGATGAACTCTAAAGAGCAGTACATAAAGCGATTAAACTGATTTAAATGCACACTTTCTATTTAATCTATATCCATATTTTAATACCACAAATTTTGTCTAGAAATCATTTGGTAAAGTATTTCTCAAGACCTAGCTCAGATATGGTTCTTTGCAAGTCTTCTATAACAACACAGAGCAAGATCAATTTCTTTCCTTAATGCAATTGACTATCACTATTTCTCACTTTTTTCTGTTATTGTTTATTATATCAGATTCTACTTAGTATTTTACCTATGTTCTCCATTAGGTTGTTTAAGCTTTGAATTCAAGAATTGCTTCTTTAAAAAAAAAGTTAGTTTTTAACCTGAGGAGCTTATAATTATGCCTACTGTGTGAGGCATTTAATGAACATCTCAATAGTTTTTGAAAGGTTGTGACTACAATCTAACTGAATAGTTATGAAATAGTCTTTTCCAGATTACTAACACCACCATGCTTTCATTTTTACCCAAATTGAAGAGAACAATGACAAACAATTTGCAATGCCTTACTCTAACACGGGAGCCAGTAATATGCTTCAAAATAAATATGAATATTCAATAGATGGAATAATACTAATATTAATTTTTCCTCCAAGTGTTTGCACTTATCTTTATTCTTTTGTTAATACTATATATTTTTTGTTGATTACCTCGTTGATGTTATTTATTCTCCCTTTTAATTTTCATTTTCATTGTACCTCTTCCTGCCCCTCACAAACCAGGATATATTTATTGAAAATGCGGTTTGTATAAAGCACTATGCTGAGTCAGTGAGATTGAGATTTAGAAAGACAGTATCCACATCTGCATATGAGTAATATTTTATTTAATTACCATACATTTAGTTGCTTCAGAAATATCTTTTGGGATAGCCGTATTGGATATATCTATAATCCACTCTTCTCTCTCCTTAGGAAGGAATGGAATGACCACAAGTGATATAAACAAAACTGAAGTTGCTGAATTTCTCCTTACAGGATTTTCAGACTCCTGGAAGGTTCAGATTGTACATGCTGCTCTATTTTTACTAATTTACCTGGCAGCTCTCATAGGAAATCTCCTAATCATGATGCTTACCACTCTGGACGTTCAACTCCAAACCCCAATGTATTTCTTTTTGAGAAACTTGTCTTTTTTAGATTTTTGCTACATCTCTGTCACAGTC
>NW_007739072.1:14762-45050 GCF_000696425.1 Galeopterus variegatus | reverse complement strand
TAATCATATACAGTGTATATTGACAAAATAAAAATAAATAAATAAATAAATAATTAAAAAATAAAAATAAAAAATAAAGCTTGAAAGAAAAAATAAAAAAAATTAAAAAAAAACAATTACAATTCCTTGAAGTTGATACGACAAGCATACAGAAAGGACATTGTTGGGTGGGAGGGGGGAGGGAGGAGGGAGGGAGGTTTCAGTAATGGGCCACAATAATCAACCACATTGTATATCGACAAAATAAAGTTAGAAATAAAAATAAATAAATAAATAAATAAATAAATAAATAATAAAATCACTGTTAAAAGAAAAAATTATATATATATATATATATACACACATACCATTAAGTTGTTTGAGTTCTTTGTATATTCTGGATATTAATCCCTGGTTAGATTCATGGTTTGCAAAATTTTCTCTGAATCTGTAGGTTTTCTTTTTATTCTGTTAATTGTTTCATTTGCTTTTCAGAAGCTTTTTAGTTTGATGTAACCTCATTTATTTTTTCTTTTGTTGCCTGTGCTTTTGGAGTTTTATTCATAAAGTCTTTGCCCAGTCCTATTTCCTGAAGTGTTTACCCTATGTTTTCTTTTAGGAGTTTTATAGCTTCAGGTCTTATGTTTAAGACTTCAACTCATTTTGAGTTGATTTGGGTAGGTGGCATGAGGTATGGTTCTAGTTTCATTCTTCTACATATGCAAGTCCAGTAGTCCCAGCACCATTTATTGAAGAGGCAGTCTTTTCCCCAATATATGTATTTGTTGTCTTTGTTGAAGAACAGTTGGCTGTAAGTATGCGGGTTGATTTCCAGGTTCTCTATTCTGTTCCATTGGTCTGAGTGTCTGTTTTTATGCCAGTACCATGCTGTTTTGGTTTCTATAGCCTTGCAGTATAATGTGAAATCAGATTGTGTTATGCTTCTGGGTTTATTATTATTTTTGCTCAAAATTGCTTAGGCTATTTGGGGTCTTTTGTTGTTCCACATGAATGTTAGGATTCTTTTTTCTATTTCTGTGAAGAAAGTCATTGGTATTTTGATGAGGATTGCATTGAATCTGTAGATCACTTTGGGTAGTATGGACATTTTCACAATGTTGGTTCTTCCAGTCCAACAGCATGGTATGTCTTTCCACTTATTTGTGTCCCCTTTAATTTCTTTCAGCATTGGTTTGCAGTTCTTATTTTAGAGATCTTTCACCTCCTTGGTTAAATATACTCCTACGCATTTTAATTTTTGGTAACTATTATAAATGGGCTTGCTTTCTTGATTGGTTTTTCTGCTAGTTCATTATTGGAGTATAAAAATGCTACTGATTTTTGAGTGTCAGTTTTGTATCCTGCAATTTTGCTGGACTCATTTAACAGCTGTAAGAGTTTTTCTGTGGAGTCCTTATGTTTTTCTATATATAGGATCATGTCATCTGCAAACAGGGAGAGTTTGACTTTATCTTTCCTGATTTGGATGCCCTTTATTTCTTTCTCTTGCCTGATTGCTCTGGCTAGTACTTCCAATACTATGTTAAATGGGAATAGTGAGAGCGGACATCCTTATCTTGTTCCTATTCTTAAGAAATAATGTTGTTGGTGGGTTTGTCATATGTAGTTTTATTACTGAGATAATTTCCTTCCATACCTAATTTGCTAAGAGTCTTTATGATAAAGCGATGTTGAATTTTGCCAAATGCTTCTTCTGTGTCTATTGAGAGGGTCATGTGGTTTTTGTCCTTGATTTTGTTGATGTGGTGTATCACATTTATAGGATTTTGATTGCATATGCTGAGCCACCTTTGTATATCCCTAGGATGAGTCCCACTTGATCATGTTGTATAATTTTTTTTGATGTGTTGCTGTGTTCTGCTTGCTAATATTTTTTTGAGGATTTTTGCATCTGTATTCACCAAAGATATTGGCCTGTAGTTTTCTTTTCTTTGTTCTTGTATCTTTGTCTGGCTTTTGTGTCAGGATGATGCTGACCTCATAAAAAGAATTTGGGAGAATGGCCTCTATTCAATTTTTTGGAATAGTTTGAGGAGAATGGGTATTAATTCCTCTTAAAAGTTTGATATAATCAGCAGTAAAGCTCTCCAGTCCTGAGCTTTTCTTTGTTGGGAGACTGCTGATTAGTGCTTCAATCTTGTTGCTTGTTATTGGGCTGTGCAGTTTTCCTATTTCTTCTCAGTTCAGTCTTGGTAGTTTGTATATGTCCACGAATTTACCCATTTTCTCCCAAGTTTCAAATTTGTTGGCATATAGTTGCTTATAATAGTCTCTAATGACTCATTGTATTTCTGTGGTATCAGTTGTAATGTCTCCTTTTTATTTCTGATTATTGTTCTTTGGGTTTTTTCTTTTTTAGTTACACTAGCTAATGGTTTTTCTATTTTGTTTATCTTTTCAAAAAAGCAACTTTTTATTTCATTGATCTTTTGTATTGTTTAGTGGGTCTCTATTTCATTTAGTTCTGCTTGGATCATAATTATTTCTTTCCATCTACCAATTTCGGGATTGGATTGTTCTTGTTTTTCTATTCTTGAGGTATAGCATCAAGTCGTTAATTTGAATTCTTTATACTCTTTTGATGTAAGCATTTATGGCAATAAAATTCCCTCTTCATTCTCCTTTTGCAGTATCCCACAGGTTTTGGTATGATGTATCTTTATTTTCATTAGATTCAATAAACTTTTTGATTTCCTATTTAATTTTTTCTTGGACCCATAGGTTGTTCAGGAGCGCATTGTTTGATTTCCATGTATTTGTATAGTTTCCATATTTTTCTTATTATTGATTTCTAGTTTTAATCTGTTGTGGTCTGAAAAGATACTTGAAATGATTTCAATTTTTAAAAATTTGTTGAGACTTGATTTGTGACCTAACATGTGGTCTATCCTGGAGAATGTTCCATGTGCTGATGAGAAGAATGTATATTCTATAGTTGTTACATGAAATTATCTGTCAAGTCCATTGGTCTAAAGTATAGTTTAAATCCTGTGTTTCTCTGTTGATTTGTTGCCTCAATGATATGTCCAATGCTGAGAGATGGGTGTTCAGGTATCAAACTATTATCACATTGGGATCTCTCTCTTTCCTTAGGTCTAATAGTGTTTGCTTTATATATCTAGGTTCTCCATTGTTGGGTGCATATATATTTATGATTGTTATGTCTTCTTGCTGGATAGATCCCTTTATCATTATATAATGGCCTTCTTTGTCTCTTTTTATAGTTTTTGGTTTAAAGTTTATTCTATCTGATATAAGAATAAGAGCTCCTGCTCATTTTTTGTTTCCATTTGCATGGTATCTTTTTTCCATCCCTTCACCATTAGTCTCTGTGTATCAGGTGAGGTGAGTCTCTTGTAAACAGTATATAGTTGGGTCTAGCTTTTTTTTTTTTTTTCCTTTTTTGTCTTTTTTACTGACCGGTAACGGGATCGCAACCCAACCCTAGGTGTCGCGCCTCTCGGTTAGCGCCTGTACTGGGGACCGGCAACGTGATCACAACCCTCGGTGTTGCGCCCACACCACGCTCAGCCAGCAAGCGGGAACCGGTCTCCACATGGGATCTGAACCCTCGGCAGGAGCACCGCTGCACTCCCAAGGGGCGCACTCTCCAGTGCGCCACCGGGCCGGCCCTGGGTCTAGCTTTTTAATCCAATCAGACCGTCTGTATTTTGAGTCAGTTTCATTTAGGGATATTATGGAAAGGTATTTTCTTACTCCTGGCATTTCATGGATTTTCATTTGGATGTTTTAAGTATCTTTTATTCCTTTCTTCTCCTTTTATTGTTTGTCAATGTTTGCCAGGTTTTTGAGGTGGTAAGATATAGTTTCGTTCTCTTTCTGGTTTTCATTTTTGTTCTACCAGTGGGTTATTTTCTTTCTGTGTATTCATGGTAGTGACTACCACTTTTTGGATGACAGATGCAGAACTCCCATGAGGATTTCTTGTAGTGCTGATTGTGTGGTGGTGAACTTCTGCAGTTTTTGTCTTTCTGAGAAATACACTATTTCTCCTTCATTTCCGAAGGATAGCCTTGCTAGTATAGTATTCTTGGCTGGCAATTTTTTTCTTTTAATATTTTGAATATGTTATCTCATTCTCTCTGGCTATTGAGTTTCTGTTGGGAAGTCTGCTGTTAATCGGATGGGACTCCCTCATAGGTAACCTCATGCTTTTTTCTTGCTGTCATTAAGGATTCTCTCCTTGTCTTTGAATTTTGCCAGTTTGACTATAATGCGTCTTGGAGAGGACCTTTTTGAATTGAATCTGTTTGGGGATCTTTGAGCCTCTTGAATATGAAGGTCCACATCTCTCCCTATACCTGGGAAGTTTTTCACTATTTTTCATTGAATATATTTTCAATACTTTTTCCTTTTTTCTGCTCTTCTGGAATACCTGTGATTGATGTTAGTGCTCTTTAGGTTACCTGTTAGCTCTCTTAGATTTTCTTCATTTTTCCCCCTTATTTTTCTTGTTAATTTTTTTGGCTTTTTTAAAAGAATATATTTTAAAAATTTATTTTACAAACACTTGTGTCAAGGGCTGACTTTCAATAGCTGCTCTGCTGCATATGAAACCTTGACCCAGAAGCAGGTTGTCTACAAATGGTTTAGCATCAGGTTACCTACAAATGTGCATTTCATGAAGGGTGAGGGGTGGCTGCCTTTCCAGCCATTCCCAGGTTCCCAGAACAAAGGTCTCTTTGCACCGGACCCTGGTCCTAGTGCTTGGTGGGGCATGCTGCATGGGTGTGTTGGCACATGGTGGGGATGGTGGGGGACTGACTATCCAAAGCTGACCAAGGCCCTATGGTGCTGCCATATCATTCTGCCTGGGTGGGATTCTTTCTTAGGGGCAGTCAGTCATAATTCCACAGACAGTAACCCCATTGGCTCCTCAGCCAAGCACATACACCAAATGTCTGAGCCTGTGGTTGCTATTGTACTGAGCAGGATTACCAAGGGAACACCATATCACCAGTAGGGTAAAACTAACCTTTCTTATGACCATCTAATCCCAGCTCAAGTTCCCAATTAGTGGGTGAACAATCCAATGCTTGGTGAATTCTGCTTCATAATGATGGGAAGAGCCAACATTGATGGATCAAAAAGCAATGTCACTATGAACTCTCGTAGATTTTTCATATATGCCTTCTACCAGGTCAGGAAAATCCCTTCTGTTCCTATTTTGCAGAATGGTTTTATCAGGAATGTATGTTAAATTTATCTATTGCTCTTTCTATGGGATAGAATACAGTTGGAATAATCATACAGTTTCCCTTTTCGTAGATTTTTCATATATGCCTTCTACCAGGTCAGGAAAATCCCTTCTGTTCCTATTTTGCAGAATGGTTTTATCAGGAATGTATGTTAAGTTTATCTATTGCTCTTTCTATGGGATAGAATACAGTTGGAATAATCATACAGTTTCCCTTTTTTATTTGCTAATATAGTCAATTACATTGGTTGATTTTCTAAAGTTAATCTAGCCTTGAATTCCAGGGATAAAGCCCACTTGGTTGGGAGACATTATCCAATTTAAATACTGTTGGATTTGATTTTCCAAAGTTTTGTTTAGGATTAATGAATCTATATTCATAAAAGATAATGGCCTATTATTTTCTTTTCTTATAACATTTTATAAAATGAATTAGAAAGTATTCACACCTTTTTCATTTTCTTAAAGAATGTATGTAGGATTTTATTATCTATTTCTTAAAAGTTCAATAGAATTCACCAGTAAAGCCATCTGGGCCTGAAGTTTTCCTTGTACGAAGATTTTTAGCTGCAAATTTAATTTATTAATTAGATATAAAGTTATTTAACTTATTTATTTATTCTTGAGTTAGCTTTGGTAGTTTGTGCCATCCATGAAATTTACCCATTTTATCTAATTTATCAATTTTATTGGCATAAAGTTGTTCATAATATTCTCTTACTATCCTTTTAATATCCATAGAATCTATACTGATTTACCTCTCTCAATCCTCATATTGACAATTGGTGTCTTCTCTTTTTTTCCTGATTATTTTTGCTAGAGGTTTACATTTCATTCATCTTGTCAATGAATCACCCCTCAGTTTCATTAATTTTCTCTGTGATCTGTCTGTTTTCTATTTCATTGACTCATACTCTAATCTTTGTTATTTTCTTTCTCCTGCCTTCTTTAGGTTTCATTTTCTTATTCTGCTAGTTTTTAAAGGTAGAAGTTTAGTTTATTGGTTTGACACCTTTCCTCTATAGGCAGTTAATGCTTTAGGGTTTATGGTACACATCTTTAACTTACCACATTCTACCTTAAATTAATATAATATCATTTCATGTATAATACAAGACTTGCAATAGTATACTTCCATTTCTCTTCTTCTAACCTTTGTACTCTGTTATCATATATTTCATCTTTACATATGTTATAAGCCCTTCACTACATTATTAATATATATATTTTTTTTGTCTTTTTTCCGTGTCCGGCAACGGATCACAACCCTCAGTGTTGCCCCCGTACCGGACCGGGGACCGGCAACGGGATCGCAACCCTCGGGGTCGCTCCCGCGCCTCGCTCAGCCAGTGATCGGGAACTGGTCTGTATGTGGGATCCGAACCCTCGGGCGGGAGCGCCGCCGCACTTCCCAAGCGGCGCACTTATCCTGTGCGCCACCGGGCCGGCCCCATTATTAATATTTTTAATAGAGAATTATCTTTTTAAAGTTCATTAATTCTGGGGCCGGCGTGGTGGCGCACTGCTACAGTGTGCCACTTGTGAGCGCGGTGGCGCCCCCGCCGAGGGTTCGGATCCCACATGCAGACCGGTTCCCGCTCACTGGCTGAGCGAGGTCTGGGGGCAGCGCCGAGGGTTGCGATCCCGTTGCCGGTCCTGGTCCGGTGCGGGTGCGACGCTGAGGGTTGTGATCCATTGCCGGACACGAAAAAAATAAAATAAAATAAAGTTCATTAATTCTTTTCTCAGCTGTATCAAGTCTACTGATAAGATGATGGAAGACATTATTCATTTCTGTTACTATGGGTTTTATTCTTTCTTACGGTTTCCATCTCTCTGCTGAAATTACCCATCTGATCTTGCATTCTGTTAATCTTTTCTTTTAGAGCTTTTTAATATAGTATCATAGTTATTTTAAATTCCCTGTCTAATATTTCCAACATCTCTGTCATATCTGAGTCTGTTTCTGATCATTGCATTGTCTCTTCACATTGTGCTTTTTTCCTTGCTTTTTAGATGATTTGTTACTTTTTGTGGAAAGCTAGACATGTTGTATAGGACAGTAAATAATGAGGTAAACAGGCCATTAATGTGAAGATCTGTGTTCATCTAGCCAGGAGCTGGGCTGGGTTTGAGGTTTGTTTTTCCAATGGTTACCAATGCTGAAGGGTGGTGGTGTTATGGAAACCAGGAGCTCCAAATTCCTCTGGCACCTTTGTTTTGGGCTTTGGGTCTTCTTCCTTTTGTGCTGATCCACAGAAAGAGTCTGTCTCTTGAACTCTCCCACCTGTTATTTTGCTGCAGGTTTGTTACCATAATGGTAGTGGGGAAGAGGGGTCTTCTCTATGTTCTGATTAAATCTCAGCATTCAGAATGCACAGTGGGCATATTCATAGTGAGATATACATTTTTATCTTCCTTTTTTTTCTATTTGGAAAGCTAAATAATGCAACATCATTTGTGGAACTGTTTCCCTGTTGATTAATAAAGTCTACTGTATAATATATTAAGGTCCTGTCTTTTATTGGGTCTGTCTCTGGGTTCTCTGTTTTGCTCTTTTAATCTTTTCTATTTCTGCCTGATCTGTCATAATTATAATCTGTTTTATAACCATATTCATATTTGAGAGGACAGATTTCCCCTTCTTACTTTTTGTTTATTTGATTATTTGTTTGTTATTTTAAAATAATTTTGGCTTTGGGATCTTGACTTTTCCACATATATTTTAAAATCAGTCATTCAAGATCTTTTAGATTTTGATTGAAATTATATCAAATGTATAGATTAATTTAGGAGAGAATTAACCCGTTTCAATACTGAATCTTCTATCAATGGACTATTTTCTCATTTATTTGAGTCTTTTTTTTTTTGTTCTTTAGTATCATTTCACAACATTTTTATCCTCTAAATTTCTTGTGCATCTTTAATGCTATTGATTGCTGTGTACTGCTGGAAATTTTTTTTTCTGTTGCATTATTTAATTAGCTATTACTGGTATATATAAATGCAATTAATTTTGTTTTCTAATTGTGCATCTAGAAACATTTGGTCTGTCCTGTTAGTTCTAATAATCTTTTGTAAATGCTGTTGAATGTTTATACTGACAGAGATATAATCCATAAATAATTAAAACAATTTTCTCTTTTTTTCAAATCCTTATACCTCTTTTTTCTATTTCATTTCTAACTGGATTGGCTAGGCCATCCAAGACAATGTTGAGTAGTGGGGGTATGGGCAGCCAGTCTTGTCTTTTTCCTGACTTTAGGAGAATGTTAATTATGTTTTATTATTTAAGAATGACAGGTTTTTGACAGATAATTTTAATTGAGATATCTTAAAGATTTTAATGGATAACCTTTATTAGGGTAAATAGTTTGCTAATAGTTAAATCATTTAAAAATTATGAAGAAGTGTTGCATTTTATCGAACGCTAAATAATCATTTTTTTCTGTTGATACAATAAATTATCTTAATATGAGCCTATCCTCTTCATCATAGCATTCATCTGTATGTATTTCAGTATGTGTCTCTATAAGAACTATTTTATAAAATGCATAACTGCAGTATATAATCACATTTTAAAAATCAAAAATTCCTTAATATAATCAAACACTAAACAGGTTTAAATTTCTCCAATTCTCTCCTCCTCCCTTTTTCTTTCTTACAATTGAGTTGTTTACATCAAGATCCAAACAAGTTCTGCTTGTTGCATTAGTTGCTATGTCAGCTGTCTCTCCTTTCTTTTAATCTATAGGTCAAGGTCAATACCTCCTTTCTGGGACACAATTCTACTCACATGCCTTATATACTGCCCTTTTTTCAATACACTAGATATCTTTGCATTGTCCCTTCTGAACAGATGAGCTAAACAAAACTTTGATTCTTTCTAATGACAGAGTGTTGTAAGACTAATTACTTGTGCCTACCCAGAGTACAGAAGGAATGTTATAGTGTTGTGCTTATTTCACAAATGAGAAAGATGAGGCTTAAACTGAATAAATAACCTGCTCCTGATCACACAGAAAGTTAAGGGTTGGTTCCAGAATTTGAATTCAGACAATCTGACTTGCAGGGTGCCCTAAGATCAGAGTGTCCTTAAGGGACAGAATTTCTTGGGTGTTCAGTGTATTTTGGATGATCCGTGTTTTCTGCAAAGTCACAGTGAACTAGATAGTCAGGGTGTCCTTGCAGTGTTTTTCAACTGAAATTAAGGCTGTTGGGGTGAAAGATATTTAGAGAAGTCTGTTGGGAACCAAATGTGAGGAAACAGAGTTGAAAAGTGCTCCAAAGTCTGCTATAAGCAGAGGCATTTTATAGGCAAGTTTCAAAAGGGAGGTGGAAAGCTGCAGGTACAGTTGTCCTTTTTTCATGGAACACAAAAATCACAACCATTGGTTACTGATTATAACATGCTCGCCAAAGCATCTACATGCATCCTGAAGCAGAAGTTTCAAGCTTCAGCTATTCTTAACAACAGCCAAGTGACTTATTCAAAATCAGCAGGTTATGTATTAATCAATAAATCAGCAGCTGTAACCACATACATTGTTTAACTTAAGAACAAGATGTCAACATCGAGTTCTTACCCCAAAGCAGTGAGTTTGGAAAACCTGTATCATTTTGATTATCTCCTTCATTGGGTTAGAGTTTCCTGAGGTATCAGATGAACTGGAAGGTCTGAGTAACTTTGTATGGCTAAGAGAGAGTCAGATTGTCTTGAGTCATTAACATTCTATGGTCAAATAACTTAGAAGGCAGGGTGTTCATATGCTCAGAGTAAACTAGGGTTTATGTTGTCCAGGGGAATCAATGTGTCCTTATAGAGAACTGATTGACTGGGGTCTCGGAAGGTACTTGGATGGTCAGAGTAGTGTCCTGTATGTTCACCTTGTCTCAGGACATTCTTGAAGGGTCCTTATAATATCAATAACTTTGAGGTCAGAGTGTCCTGGAAGATCAAACTGTTTTCATAGAGTCAGAATGTTTTGGAGGTTGGTTTGGCTGGGTGACTCAGAGACTCCAGATGTTCTGGATGTCAAGGTTTTCAGGTAGATCAGCATATCCCTTTCATATATGAATGTATGTAAATCAGATGTCCTAAGGAGATCAAGGTTTTCTGGAAATCTGGTGGTCCTTGAGGTTTGGATAGGCTTGAATGGACCTGGCATGGAGTAGAGTGTCAAGGTGTCCTTGTACTCATACAATCAGAGTGTTTTCAGGAATCAGAGGGTCCTCGAGGAGCAGAGTATGCTAGGCAGGATTGAGAGTATCCAAGAAGTCAAGATGTCTTGGCAGTTCAGGGGATGTTACGTATTATATATGAGAGTCTTGCAGGGAATGGTTTCCTTGAGAGGCCAACATTTCTTGAGGGTTAGAATAATTGCCTTGTGGATTCAGGGGATCCTCATGGGTCAGAGTTGTTCTGGGCTGCCTGTGTGTTGGGGGAGGGGGGTTATGGCAATGATTAGGGTGCCGATTGGGAAGTCTAGGGCTGAGACAGAGAGCTCTGGAAGGTTAGAGTGTCCTGGAATGAAGATATCTTCATGGCCAAGGGCACACTGGACGGTCAGGGTGTCTTGGTAGATCAAGATATGTCTTTACATCAAACTGTCCTATTGTCCAGGCTCGTGTGGTCCTGGGTTGGGTTGCAGGATGGAGTGGTTTTTCAGTGTCAGTGTGACCTTTGCAAGATTAAACTAGGGGCTCTGTATGGGCAGGAAGGCAGGATGCCCTTGAGTGTCTAGATTTTGTCAAGTCAGTAAATTTCTTAAAAGGTCAGAGTTTTCCAAATCTCACCATGTCCTTGTGGTCTGGGTATCCTGGAGAGTCATGGAGCCATTGTGAGCTCAAGCTATCATGCTGACTATAAGGTCCTGAGGTCAAAGCTTTCTGGAAGCTCAATTTGTCCTAGAAAGTGAAAGCATCCTGTCTGCCATAAGGACTCAAGGATCTGACGGGGCCAGAATGATTCTGAGTGTTATGGTGTCCTAGGGACCATGGTAATAATAATAATAACAATGATAAATAAAGCACACGTTTATTGTGTGCTTACTACATTCAAGGTAGGGACTCAAGGATCTGACGGGGCCAGAATGATTCTGAGTGTTATGGTGTCCTAGGGACCATGGTAATAATAATAACAATGATAAATAAAGCACACGTTTATTGTGTGCTTACTACATTCAAGGTACGGTCCTAAATGCTTTTAACTCAATCATTACAACTTCACAAGGTAAGTTCAGTTGATACTCATTATTCATGGATTCTGTATCTGCAAATTCACCCCCTTGCTAAAATTTATTTGTAACCCCCAGATCAATACGCATTTGCAGCACTCTTTGACACTTTCGTGGGCATTTGTGGCCCTGTGCATGCACAGTGGTGAAAAACTTCAGTTGCCACATTCACAGCTGGGGTCAAACAGGGTGAAGCTCTGTTTTCTCTTCTCAGCTCTCTCTCATAGGTCCTTTTCACAGCCTATTCATATTTTTTTGCTTTCTGTGGGTGATTTTGATGTTTAAAATGGCCTCCAAGTGTGGTGCTGAAGTGCCATCTAGTGTTCCTAAGTGCAAGAAGACTGTGAAGTGCCTTACAGAGGAAATCCACGTGTTAGGTGAGCTTTGTTCAGGCGTGTGTTATAGTGCTGTTGGCCATGAGTACGATGTTTAATGATTAGAACAGAATCAAACATAATATAGAAACACATATAATGTAAAGTTGTATATTAATTGGTTGACAAAAATGCTCTGACCAGAGGCTATTTCCCCTAGGAGCGATGGTTCAATATTTGCTAATTCAGTATTTGAGGTAACTTTATGGACCATGACGACCTCAAATAAAGAGAATTGATTATATTATTATCCTCAGATGACAAAACTAAGACACAGAGATGTTAAGTAATTATCCCAAGATGACNGAGGTCAAAGCTTTCTGGAAGCTCAATTTGTCCTAGAAAGTGAAAGCATCCTGTCTGCCATAAGGACTCAAGGATCTGACGGGGCCAGAATGATTCTGAGTGTTATGGTGTCCTAGGGACCATGGTAATAATAATAATAACAATGATAAATAAAGCACACGTTTATTGTGTGCTTACTACATTCAAGGTACGGTCCTAAATGCTTTTAACTCAATCATTACAACTTCACAAGGTAAGTTCAGTTGATACTCATTATTCATGGATTCTGTATCTGCAAATTCACCCCCTTGCTAAAATTTATTTGTAACCCCCAGATCAATACGCATTTGCAGCACTCTTTGACACTTTCGTGGGCATTTGTGGCCCTGTGCATGCACAGTGGTGAAAAACTTCAGTTGCCACATTCACAGCTGGGGTCAAACAGGGTGAAGCTCTGTTTTCTCTTCTCAGCTCTCTCTCATAGGTCCTTTTCACAGCCTATTCATATTTTTTTGCTTTCTGTGGGTGATTTTGATGTTTAAAATGGCCTCCAAGTGTGGTGCTGAAGTGCCATCTAGTGTTCCTAAGTGCAAGAAGACTGTGAAGTGCCTTACAGAGGAAATCCACGTGTTAGGTGAGCTTTGTTCAGGCGTGTGTTATAGTGCTGTTGGCCATGAGTACGATGTTTAATGATTAGAACAGAATCAAACATAATATAGAAACACATATAATGTAAAGTTGTATATTAATTGGTTGACAAAAATGCTCTGACCAGAGGCTATTTCCCCTAGGAGCGATGGTTCAATATTTGCTAATTCAGTATTTGAGGTAACTTTATGGACCATGACGACCTCAAATAAAGAGAATTGATTATATTATTATCCTCAGATGACAAAACTAAGACACAGAGATGTTAAGTAATTATCCCAAGATGACGTAAATAGTGAATGGTGTAGCTGGGTCTTGATCCCATGGCAATTCGGCTCCTGGTCTTGTGCTCTTTCTCACTACACCATTCTGCCGGCTCCAGAACCTATGCTCTTTCTCACTACACCATTCTGCCTCTGGTGGGGTAAGAGGATTCTGGGTGTCAGGTTTCCTTGAAGGTCAGTGTTGGGGTATGAATTGGGGTACCCTGGAAGGTCAAATGCTTCCAAAAGTCCCCATCTCCTGAGGGATTATGGTATTCTGAGATGTTGAGTCAAACTGAAAGGGTCTCAGTGTCCTTGGAGAACAGGGTTGCTGGGTCAGAGTTTCTTTGTAATGTCAGAATATCTTGGAGAAGTCTGACTGTCCTGGATAGATGGTCAGAGTTCTCTTGTAGGATAAGGGTCCTTCGAGGAAGCAGGATGTACTGCAATTCACTGTTTACTTGTAGGTCTAAGTTGACTGCACATTACTAGGTCTTTTTAGGACATAGCTGCCATGAGGTTCAGGGTGGTCTAGGAGGTCCCTATATATCCTGGGGTAGGGGGAAAAGAGTTGGTGTCTTGGAGCAGTGCTTCTCAACTTTATTGTTGTTAGGGCCTGAAAGTTTGGACCTCCTAAATTTATTTGTTGAAGTCCTAACCCCCAACATACTGATATTTGGAGGTGGGGCCTTTGGGAGGTAATTAGGTTTAGATGAGGTCATGAGAGTGGGGCCCATGATGGGATTAGTGTCCTTACAAAAACAGGAAGAGACACCAGAGCTAGTCTTTCTCCAGCACGTAAAGACTCAGTGAGAGGGTAGCTGTCTGCAAGCCAGGAAGAGAGACCTCACCAGGGAACTGAACTGGCCAGCCCTGATTTGGACTTCCAGCCTCCAGAACTGTGAGAAATAAATGTCTATTGTTTAAGCCTCCCAGTCTATGGTATTTTGTTATGCAGCTCGAGCTAACTAAGACAACTGTGCATTAAGCTTTCCTGGGAATCTCGTTACAATTCAGTAGGATGGGGTGGGGCCTGAGATTATGCATTTCTAACGAGCTCCCTTGTGCCATGGCTGCTGCTGATCCATGGACCATACTGTAAGCATCAGATTCTAGAGTTGTTTCCTGTCTTGAATTGTCAGGGTTTTTTTAAAGGATGTGTGTGAGGGGTTAACATGACCTTGGGGATCAGGCTGTCCTATGGATACATCATGTTCCAGGGGGGTCAGTGTGTCTTCATTAGGTAAATGTGTTCTGAGAGGTCAAAACCTCATGGGGGGTGTAGTGGATTGAATTATGTTCCCCCCAAATTCCCTGAAGCTTGAATTATGTCCCCCAAGTTTTACATATTAGGAACTTAGCCCCCACTGTGACAGTTAAGAGGGTGGGAAATCCTATTATGGTAATTGAAAGGTGGGGCCTTTAAGAGGTGATTGGATTGTAGGATTGTGCTGTAGTGAATGGATTAAAAATGGTGGTCAGGGGCGTGGTTCTGAGGGCTTTAAAAGAAGAGGAGAGTCTGTCTCTGTCTCTCTCTCTCTCTGCTTCCACCATCTTGCAACGTGAGACCCCCGGGTCACTGTCACCACCACCAGATGGACTTTGGACTTCCCATCCTCAGAAACTGTAAGCAATAAATTTCATTTTCTTATAAATCACCCAGTTCCATGTATTCTGTTATAGGCAACAAGAATGGATGAATACAGGGGATGAAGGGACTCTTCTGGGTATCAGAAGTAGAGGTGGAATGTTCTGGGTATCAGAATGTCTGTGGGTTTCAGTGTGTCCCAGAGGATCCTAAAGTCCTGAGATGTCAGGTTATCCTTAAAGAGTCAGTGTGTCCTGGGGTCTCAGAATGTACTTTCTGGGTCTAAGTAACCTTAAGAGACAGAGTGCTGTCGTTGTCAGGTTGTCTTGACTGCTCAGGAGCTCTGGGTGTGTCAGGGATTTCTTGAAGAATCAGAAGGTTGGGGTGTCATGAGAATATCAGCTTGAGTCCTGTGTTTAGGGGTGGGGGGGTCAGGATGAACCTGGAATTCACATGCTCTTGAGGGTCAGGGTTTTATGAAGGTCTAGGTGAACTTGAAAGGTCATGGTATCCTGGGGGCGTGGGGTGAGTGAGGAAGTGATATTTGGGGGAGAAAATCAGAGAGTACAGTTGGCCCTCCAGTCTATATCTGTGGATTTATCCAACCTCAGATCAGAAATATTCAGAAAAAAAAACAAAACACAAAGTTCCAAAAGAAAAACTTGAATTTGCCACACACTGAGTACTATTAGAATCCACGTGAATAAAGTGATGTGTAGGTGTTGTGTTAAGTATTATAAGTAATCTAGAGATGATTTAAAGTATACAGGAAGGTGTGCATAGGTTATATGCAAATACTACACCACTTTATAAAATGGGATATTCAGGGACTTGAGCATCCATGGGTTTTGGTATCCACGGGGTCCTGGAACCAATCCCCCGCAGATCCCGAGGGATGATGGTATTTGAGAACTTTGGTGTTCTGGAGACTCATCCTACAGATTGGGTTCAGGTAATCCGGAGGGCGTACCTAGTATATTCAGAGATATCAGGGTTTCTGGGAGGGCCAGCATGCACTTTTGACTTTTCAGTTTTTAATTTCCTGGAAACAGGTCCTTGGGTGTCACCCACAGACAGGCCCTGCTCCTGGTCCCCCACTTGTCCCCCCTTCCTCCTCCTCCCCACAGAGGGGTTTCGAGGAAGGGTCTCAGGAGGAATGCATTTTCTCCTCTTTCCCTTGCCTGCTCCCAGGAGGGGATTTAACAGGACAAAAGAATTGGGTTCTCTGGGAACATGAGCTCTTGGCCCCAGTCCCTGGACCCTCCAACAGAACACCTTCCCTCATCCGGCTTGTGATCCTCCCCTGTGCAAGGGGGTCTGGTGACCAGGTAATGATTGGATGGGCCCACAGGCGTGAGGAGGAGGTCACTCCTCCAAGACTTGGGGGTGTAGGAAAGGAGTCAGCTGGCAGAAAAGAGAGAAGGGGCAGGCAGAGAAAAGTAGAGACAAAAGCAGAGAAACGGATGAGGTCAAGACAGAACGATAAGGCACTCAAGTGGAGGAACAGGGAATTAGAGAAAGATTAGAACACAGGACAGACAGTGGAAAAGACAAAGGTATCTACCTACCTACACACACACACACTCAGACAGCGGTGCAAACAGGGAGAAGGAGGGAGACGAGAGGCAGAGAGGGCAACAGAAGCAGAGAAGGACTGACCTGGAAGCAGATTCAGGGACACAGGTGACTGGACCACCTTGGTCTTTGCTGCTCGTCATGGAAGCAGAAGGGAGGAATCGGCAGGGTAAGCAGAAGAAGGGGCGAGTTTGCAGCAGCCTCCTGCCCGAGAGATGCCCAGCTCCTGGGACTCTGACCTCCAGGGCGGGTGAGTGGCTCCAGGGGTTTGAGGGGAGCGGGAATGGGGCTCACCTGGGCACCTGGGGGCAATGGTTCTCCATGAGGAAGGTTAAGAGGAGAAATTAAAAATAGAATCCTAGCGTGCTGAAACTGTGGGAAACTTAGGAGGCATGGGCCGTCTAACTCCTTCACTTTACAGATTGGGGAACTGGGGTCCTGGTGTGAGGGAGCTGCGGAGGGAACAGCACACACCATGGTGGGGACAGAGACAGAGCGGAAGTTTGTCCCTTCACTCCCAACCTCAGAGTTTGTCCCAAGGCACTGCCTTCTCAGGGAGAGAAGTTGGGGGTGGGGGGAGCAGGAGACCAGCGACTGAAAGTGTGAGTGTCCCCCCCGAGGTGGACAGTGAGTGCTGGGTGGGAGCCACACCCTTGGGTCCCCATGGGGATGGGTGCCTCAGCTCCAGACATCTTTTCTCAGTGCGTGCCTTCCAGGTGTTTCCTTTTCCCTCCCTGTTCTCTGTTCCCCCTGCTCTCAGACTAATTACTGAGGGGGCTTAGTGAGCCTGTGGGAAGGAGAGACAAGCCTTTCCCACGAGCTCAGGTTCCTGCAGCCTGCTGGCCCGGCCAGGGCAGGGGCAGGGAGAAGATGAAAAGTACGTGAGGGGAGGGTGTGTCTGGGTGGAAGAGGGGGGAATGCTTCACCTCCCCAGGCAAGGGGTGCAGGAGGATGGGAGCAGTATAAAGAAGGCATAAGTTGCATGTGGACCATGAGATCAGGGAACAAACAACAGCAAGACCCCCAGGGTGAGACCCAGGAGGGTCGTGGGTGCACGTACGTGGGGGAGTGCAGCAGGAAGTGGGCATGCAGTGGAGTTGTCAGGCAGACAGAGCGAGCGTGCCCGGGATGTGCAGGGAGGGGTGAGCCCTGTGTGCAGAGCACAGCCTGGTCAGGGGACTCAGAGGTAAAGCAGGGGCTGAGGCTGAGCTGGATGCAGGCAGGAGCATGGAAGAGCACTTCCACTCAGAAGTGACTCTTCCCTCCCCTCCCTCCTCAGACATGAGCACTCAGTCCTGCAGGAGGCTCTCTGGTTCAGGAGTGGGGAGACCAAGGCTCTCCCCGCAAGGAGGACAGAGGGGCCGCCCACACTCCCGACGCCGCCACCGCACCACTTTCAGCCCAGCACAGCTGGAACAGCTGGAGGCAGCCTTTGGAAGGAACCAGTACCCTGACATCTGGGCCCGAGAGGGTCTTGCTCGGGACACCGGGCTCAGCGAGGCCAGAATCCAGGTGATGCCCCGAGACCCCCCCTCCCTCAGGGAAGAAATACAGATTTCTTTGATGCTGGGGGACTGCCTGGATGTAGACTGGCATTAGAACCCTAACCTAAATGTTCATTAGAACTTAAGCCTCAAGCAAAGGTCAACGTAACCTCATCTGCACTGTGCATATCACCCGAGTTTAACTCTAGCTCTATCCTAATCTAACTTGAATTTCAACACTTACCTCCAGTTTTAATAGTGATGTGAATTCCAACAGAAATTCAATTTTCACTGTCACATACATACGTAACCTTGTCCCTGACCATAGCCAACTGGAACTCAACCAGCCCAATGCTCCCCCAATTCTAACCACCACGTTAGTTAACTTCAAATATAAACCCTACCCTAAATCCAACCTTATCTATAACAATTAAACTTATCTATAGTCTTTATCTCTCAACTTAACCCTAGGAGAAATTTCCCATTCTCTGGGTAGGGAAAATGTCATCGTATCGTATTTTTCTCCTTCTTGTTGGAAGTTGACATTTCTTACTCACCCAAAGTAGAAGTTGGGCAAATTTAGATGCAGCTTGTGGGTAAGGATGTGGGTTTCACTTTGTCAGTAGACCTGGCTCAGCCATGCTTTCTGGAAGAGCTTTACCTCCTCTGGTGATGTGGAAGACGCTGTACCTGTACCTCCTGTTATTGGAGGAGGCAGGTCGCATGCAACTGGGCCACCTATTTGAGATGGGGCTCTGATGTGGCTATTCTCCCCTCTCCTCAGGTCTGGTTCCAGAACCGCAGAGCTAAGCAACGGAAGCAAGAGCGGTCACTGCTCCAGCCACTGGCCCATCTGTCTCCTGCCACATTTTCTGGTTTCTTGCCTGAGTCCTCTGCTTGCCCCTATTCCTACGCAACACCACCTCCACCGGTGACCTGCTTCCCTCACCCCTACAACCATGCCCTTCCCTCCCAGCCCTCCATGGGTGGTTCCTTTGCTCTACAACACCAATCTGAGGACTGGTACCCGACCTTGCACCCAACTCCCACTGGGCATCTTCCCTGCCCCCCACCCCCACCCATGCTTCCCCTCAGCCTTGAGCCACCAAGGTCCTGGAACTAAGATCAAACAAGTGCCAATAAGGTGATCCCCAGCCTGTGCCCTCATGAAACACAGAGAAAACCAGATGGCTTCCTTTCCTTGTAAGGGTGAAGCAGAAATATGGTGAGGGGGCAGCTCGGAGATTGGAAATTGAAAAATGGGGGATCATAGTGAATTCTCACTGAGGTGATTAACTGAGAGAATTCAGGGAGGGGAACTACTGGAAGCCATAGGTTTAAAACTCTCAATGGAGGTGATGGGTGGATATAGATGGAGACAGTTGTTGCCGCTAGTGAACGGAGATGATTAAAAGAGATAGAACTTAAAGGGCTTCATTCATGGATATCATGATGGAAGAACTTCATCCCAGCTCTTTCTAGCTGATTTCAATAAGGCTTTTGATTTACAGTCTACTATATATCCCTTCCCCATCGCCCTGCCCTCCATCCCAATCAGTCATTAACTTTTGTTCATTCTGTCCTAGAAATATCTCTTGAGTTCATTCCTTTCCTTTCATTCCAGCAGACACTTTGCTTTTCCTAACCCCGTGTTCTGTTCCTAACCCCGTGACCTGTCGTCCTCACTGGTTCCCTTAGCTCTAGTCTTTCTCATTTCCAATAGAACTTTGCAAATCTGAACATCAAGAAGTGGCTCTCCAATGTTTTACAAAAAATACATAAGTGAGACCTGCTTAGCTTGCCCTGTGGAAGTCTTCAACCTAACTTAAATCATCTGCATGTTTTAACATATGTGGTTTCTGGTGGAGAAGAAAACATTTGATTTAGGGCAAACTTTTCCAAGAGCAAACCATCTGAGCCTCATAAGAGGTCATTGCCAGGAAAGCACCTGCCATGAAGTGCCTTGGTCTGAGCCCTCCCAAAAGAAATATAAGGTAGCTAATTGGTGGGACCACTTTATACCACATTGCTTCTAGTGTACTTAGACCTCACTCGCAATTCACTTATTTACATAGAGGCTTACTTCCCTTACTGACGGGTCCATAGAAGAATCCTTAGTATACAGACATCTAGTGATGAATACTCACGTTGCCTGTAGATTTTTATACATATTATAAAAAAGTCTGAAGTCGACATTCCTGTATTACACATCTGCACTCCTATCTAATTGTCTCCTTGGGCTACCTGCCTTCCAGAAACATCCCACTAGTTAGCATTCCACCAAAAGTACCGAGCGTTGGCTTCAGCACATCCTTGTTGACCTTTAACATTTTTGACAATTTGCTGAGAGTGATGTCTCCTTGTTGCTTATTTTTTAATTCTTATTAATTGCTAGTGAGAGTTAAAATAGTTTAACGTTTATTTTTTTTTCTTTTCTGCACTGCTCCTGAGTTATTTGTGTATTTGTATATTGATACAGTCATCTTTTATTAGTGCTGGAGAGCTTTGCGTTTTAGGGATATGAATACCTCTTCATATTTGTCACAACTATTGTTTCAGTTTGTTATTTGGTTTTTAGCCTTTCTCAGTGAGGGTTTCCTGAGAGAATTAAACCTTAACTCCCTAGGCACCTATTGTATGTAATGAAACTTCTATCTTAAACATCTATAATGATACCAGTTGTGTAAAATTGGTCGAATTTAGAAATTAGCCACTCAGTTCATTTTCCATATTCAGTGGTTCAGACAAGAAACCTCAGGTGAGAAATCTATTTTTACTGGCTTCACCCATGTTTTCTTTACTATTTAGATCAAAATGTTATGCCTTGAATCATCTGAAATTTATTTTACTACATGCAGTGAAATAGTCATTTAACTTCCCCTCGACCAGCTAGCTAGTTGTTCCAATATCATTTATTTGATAGTCTAACGTTGCCCCATTGATTTGTAAAATCATATTTTTCATATACTATGTCCCCATATATACACAGGACAATTGTGGACTCCTAATTCTTTTCCATCAATTAGTTTCTCTATTTCGGTACAAATACCACAGTATATTAAGGATTATCGATACCTTTAAAATGTTTAATTTTCTTATCCAAACACAAGTTGTGTCTTGTCATTTCTTTCAGACTTCTCTTGTGTCCCTCAGGAAAGCTCTTTAATTAAAAACAAAAAATCTTAACTGGCATTTTGTAAGTTACAAAAGTCATATATGCTTTTTGTAATAAGCTACTCTAAAGAAAAAGGTAAATATTATATTTATACACACACACATAGATGCTTCAAAAATTTCACGGAGGGCCGGCCCGGTGGTGCACTCAGTAAAGTGTGGCGCTCCCACCAAGGGTTCGGATCCCACATAGAGACCGGTCCGCTCACTGGTTGAGCGCAGTGCGGGCACAACATCGAGGGTTGCGATCCCATTACCGGTCACGAAAGAAAGACAAAAAGGGAAAAAAAAAAAAAGTTCACGGAAAAATAAAATTGAAAGGTAATGCAAATCTTTCCACAAACTTCCTGAATACCTCATGTATATATATATATATATATATACACACACACACCTGGGTCAATCACAAAAACCTCATGTTAAGACAAACTTTTTTCCAGAAAAATATCTTCAATATATTACAACATTTATATAAAGTTTTTTAATATGCAAAATAAAAATATTTTAAAATTTAAAAATGACTGTATGTTTACTTTTGCATAGTATATGTTAGAGTGCATACATACAAGTGGAATACGAAGGCACGCACACGAATGACGAGCACCCGGTCTCAGGAGGGGAGAGCACAGTGTAGCCCAGGAGAGGTACCCATGGGTACTCAGTTTTATCTGGGGTATATTTGTGCTTGTTACAGTAGCTAGTTCTATGACTTTTTAAAATGTCTGATATATTTCATAATAATATATATATATATTTTTTTTGGTCTTTTGTCTTTTTCCGTGTTCGGCAACGGATCGCAACCCTCAGTGTTGCCCCCGTACCGGACCAGGGACCGGCAACGGGATCGCAACCCTCGGCGTTGCTCCCGCGCCTCGCTCAGCCAGTGAGCGGGAACCGGTCTGTATGTGGGATCCGAACCCTCGGGCGGGAGCGCCGCCGTGCTTCCCAAGCGGTGCACTTATCCAGTGCACCACCGGGCTGGCCCCATAATAATTTTTTAAGTTAATGATCTTGCCCATTAATCCTTATCCAACTCCACATGGAGATACACAACATTGTGTATATCCACCCACAACAATGGACACGGAAATTATGCTCACAAAAAAATATGCAAACATACACATACTAATGGGTTTTTCCTTTTTAAAAACAAAAATGGGATCCTACCATGTATATTAGTTTCTTAATGTCTTTTTAAAATTACAACCTATGGACATCTTTCGAGGGGACCATGGACCACTCAGTCATTCCTTTATCATTCAAGAGTCATAGTTGGTTTGGTGTTTTGTTTTGCCACCACAAATGCCACCGCAGTTGTATTGTTAAAGGATAATTTTTAAAAAGGCAAAATCATGATTCTCATAGAGATATAAAACGAACATGTATTAAGTAGTTTATTTAATTCATTATTAATGAGGCAGTGATAAAGATGTTAAAACCAGTTCAAAGGACAATCCAAAGTACAGACATTTATAGATGAGGAATAGAAAAATGAACGTGTAAATAGAGGCAAAATTGGACAATTTCACAGTTAGAGAGGTTGGTCAATTGAATCTTCAGGGAACAGAATGTATTTACATGTCCAGGGACAAGAGTTATTTTGCATTGTTATCAGTTATTTCCAATTTACAGAGTTGTAAAATAGCCCAAAGACTAGAAATGCCTCAGACACTCCACAGAATCAAAATCAACCTAGAAAGGATGGTCTTAAACAATGCATGGCTTCCCACTGGGACACATTTTTTTCCCTTACAGATTTCTCTTGTATAGGTGCTTTTACTTCTGCGGGCTAGATGTCCAAGGGAGCATTGCTGTGTTAAGGGTTATATACATTTTAAATGGTAAGATTTTATTCGATTAGTTTACCAGAAACTGTAGCTTAGGATAATGTCCCGTTTAAAAAAAAAAAAAAAAAAAGCCTAGAAAAACTTCCCCCTAATATTTCTTTAACAATTCAACCTATTTTTGTATATGCCAAGAACCAAGGGACTGAGTTTCTTCTAGACTGATAGTCAAATAAATACACCAGCACTATTTATTAAGTGAATAGCCTTTCTCACATTGAATCAAATTGCTACCTTTATCATATACCATAAATTAAATTCCCAGAGGAGAGGGTCTGGGGAGGTCCCACAGCCGGCCTCAACCCACCCTGTCCTCTTACCAGGTTCTTGACTCCACCACAGGAAAGAATTCAAGAGCAGAGTCACAGCAGAAAGTGAGAACAAGTTTGATGTAACAAATAAGAGATACAGATTTCACCGAGAGAATGTGGCCTAGCTCCAGACACTGAGCAGGGCCCACACCAAGTTTAACGCAAAGAAACACACACTTAAAGTTTGGTACAAAGTGCAGGTTGAAGTAGCCTAACACAGAAATAAAGCATACACACCTCAGCTGGCAAAGTGTGGGTTGGCCCCCTGAAAGTCAGCAACAACCCCCTTCCTACTGGGATTCCACTTTTATAGTTTAACTATCTGATGCATATTCATATTATCTAATAAATATTCAACTAAGGCTGTAGTTCCCCGTTAGGTAACCTGGTCTTATATATGCTCAGTTGTTCTCCTTTCAGGGCATGTTCATTGGCAAATCCCATCACATGCACCAGACATGTTCAAGAATATTCTGTGCTCTTTTGGGCCTGGAGCGGAAGGTCATTCAAAGGATAAACTCCCTTCCACTGAGCATGCTTGGACTTGGGGTCCTATAAGCAGGTAGAAATTCCTTTTACTGAGTATGCTCAGCTACTAGATTTGCATAAGTCTGTCCCTTGTGATCTCACTCTCCCTGCGTTGGTGCCAAAAACAGGTCCAACTAGCAACAGTAACTCTCCTATAGGGGAGGGCATGGCAGAGGGGCTTGAGACCTTGGGGAGTCGCTTGAAACCCAGAGGTGTGTCCTGAAAGCTGAACCCATGGAAAGTAAGCATCTCCTATCTCACCAGCACTATTTATTAAGTGAACTACCATTCTCACAGTGAATCAAGTTGCTACCTTTATCACATATCATAAATTAAATTCTCATAGGCTTAAAATCTATTGCTGGTTCTCTATTTTGGGCTTGGTTCTCCCATCCGCATTTCAGGCTCCCGCAGATGGTGGCACAGACCAGAGATCTCCCTTGCCCTCCCCACACCCATCCCTGAGCTGGGCTGGGAAGCTTGGAGGGTGGGAGGTCAAGTTCTCTGAGCCCTTCTCCAGAGCACCCCATAGTCCCGATCCACCTCTTCTGCTGCAGCTCCGACTCTCAGACCCACTGCGGGGCAGGGGAGAGGGCAAAGAAAGATGAGGGGAGTGTCCGCACTAGGTACGAGAGGGCCCTCTGGCCACCTGCCCACCTGCCCGCCCGCCCGCTGGGGTCCTGGTGCCTCCAGTTCCTGGACTGAACTGTGGTATGAGGCCTTTGGGCTTAAATAACTCCACAGCTTTGTGTCCCAGCAAGTCTTCTTAGAAGCCCAGGAGGCAGGGCAGGGCGTACCTCGACTCCAGGTCCCCTGTCCTCCCTTCTTGGGAGAGGAGATACTCTTAAAGCTTAAAACTGGCAGAGTGTTGGAAGTCTTTGTCCCATTTGGGATTAAAAAAGTAAAAGAACCCTTCAAGCAGCTTCTTTCTCCCTCTTTCTTATTCCCTGCCAACGAAAGGAGGAAATTGTTAGAAATGCCCTCACCCATCCAAGGCCAAAGGATGGACTAGGAGACACGAGGTACAGCGAACCAAGACTTTAATTATGGCCTTGCAAAGTTCAGGTTTCTGAAGGGCAGGCACGGAAAAGGGCTCTAGCAAGCAATTTATTCCTTAGTGGGGAAGTCCCTGCCCCCGCCTCCTCATTGGCCGAGAGTACTACAGGATACACAATCTTCCCTGATGACGTCTAAGATTACCCCAATTTACTACGGCCTTGTAAAAAATTTGTTTGTCTGAGGGCTCAGGACAAGCCCGCAAAAGAGGCCTGCTGAAATCCTGCGAAAGGAGAAACACTAGCAAATGAAGAGAACAATAAAGGGCTGGTAACTCATTACCATCTCAAGGAGAACTTTATATATTCAGCGATCCCCTGGCAATGGGTTGAACCAGTCAGACAACTTTTGGGCTGGGCCTGAATTATTTCTGAAAATGAATTACTTAGATTATTTTCTTACAGAAATGCAGGCACGTTGGAGGTAAAGTCACGAATTCGTCTTTGTTTTGAAAAATCGAAATCTCTGATCATTCTGGAAGGTCCATTTCTAGCAGGATCCAAATCTGAGCTCAAAGGATGAAACAACTTGGAGCCTGAAGTGAGCATGGCGTTGAAAAATCGAAATCTCTGATCATTCTGGAAGGTCCATTCCTAGCAGGATCCAAATCTGAGCTCAAAGGATGAAACAACTTGGAGCCTGAAGTGAGCATGGCGGGTGTGGAGGGCTGGAGCTCTGGGCAGCCTGGCGATCTAGAGCGCCCTGGCACCACTAAAGACCCCGGGCTGCAGCACCGAGACCAGGGGAGCCGAGAGAAAGGGCAGGGAGGTGCGGTCCGGGGTTGCCACCCTGTGGGCTGAGGCCCTCCTGGTCGGGAGTGCACAGGGCGTGAGCGCGCAGCCCAGATTGGCCCTGTGGGCGGCGCGTGCTTCCGGGGCACCACCAGCTTGGTGTGCGTGGCCCATGCCGCGGCTATCGTGCCACTAGGCACTTTAACAAGGACAAAGCAGAGGCTGAAAATATTCAGCTTCTGCATGAAACCTCTGTTGCCTGGAACGGTCCGACAAGGGTCGGGCTGGAAACTGCCAGGACCGCTCTCACACACATGGGGACTCCAAGCCAGGGCCGCTTCTTGCTTTACCAGCCTCACCTTCCCGGGAGCCCGAGAGCCCCGTGTTTCTAAGGGCTCCAGACACTTCGACTCGGAGCCTGGCTCATCTCCGGCCTGCAAGTCCATTGAAAACTGCACCTGACAGCTCTACAGTATGGAAAGGGACCTGCTCGGTAGTGGGATGTGCTCTCCCGGGTCCGCAGAAAGTGTGTTTCCCAGACGCGTCACGCCTGAGGTCCAGGTCTAGAGTCCTTCCCCGCTCAGCTTTGGTTTTTCTTCCAGGACCGGGCGACTGGCTCCCGAGATCGGCAAGAAGACAAGTGAAGACCCTGGCGCACTGCCTGCCTCGCTTCTCTACCCAGCCCTGGCTCCCTCTGGTACCTGGAGAGACCTATCCAGCTCACGGGAGAATGCAGCCTGCACATCCTGGCCTGGTCTACACCACCCACCTCCGCAAATAGTGCCCCCTCCACCTCCACCCGCTTCGGCTCCTGGGGAACAAGGCCCCGCCCACCATTGGGAGGATGGACCTGGGGGAATAGCCAGACCGGTGCCTTTCAGGCCGAGAATCAAGGTCCCGGGGACCTACTCTGGAAGTGGGAGAAGGGGCCAGGGCTCCGGGTGACATGTGCCCTGGACCCTGCGAACTCCTCATCCTCTCAGGACAGGTGCAACTGGAGAAAGGGTGTGCCACGGGATCGGCCCCTGAGTGGACACTTCTAAGGGGGCTCCTTTTCCTGGGTTTTATCGGAATTCTCCCCCTTACCCCGGGCTTTAAAACCCACACCTTCCCTTATGAGCTCGAAGTCCCAGCGACAAGAGGATCTCCTAGACTCCTCTTTTGAATTTGGGCAATAGCTTTGGAGTTTTCCAAGTTCCTGCCCCAACAAGATCACCCCTCCCTCCAATTTGTCCTCAGATTAACCCCTCTCACCACGCAGCATCTGAAGGCCTAGGGGGTGCCTTCCTGCCCTCCTGGTAGGGGTAAGTATCAGCTCCACCTAGTGGCTCATTGCCTGGGTGTATGGGTGTGTGTGTATGTTGGGGAGGTGTAGTTGGGGAGAGAATGACTGTGTGTGTCTTCGAGGTCTGCAGTATCTGGATAGGCCAAGAAAGCCCTATGGCTGAAGGCTTTGAGGCTCAGGGTACCAATCAAATTTGTCTGAAGGATTCCTGAGTCACCTGAGCCCTGGCGTCCCTGCCCCCCTGAATGGGATGTGAGTAGTTGCTGTATCTCATCTAATAGCTGGGACACTTTGGGGAGAACCCAGCATTTTCTAGGGTGAGATGACCCCACGTCACCCCAGGATGAGGACATTGACACCCCAGGAACCAGGGCCTGGAGCCTAAGTACTGGCTAGGTAAGGAGGGAGCATGGGTGGGCAGCCACTCCCCACCGTATAGACGACTCTTCAGTCATAGGGACATCAGGTCATCTCCAAAGGACAGAACTGACCCTGGGTGAAGCTACCTGCCTGAGCAGCAGTGGGAAAGGGCAAACTGCTCAAGCCCAAGACTGCAGACTCCCACCCCCTCCACCATTATAAACGTTTCTGCTTTTTTGTTAGACTCAGACATCACAACTGGAATTCTAATTCTTAGGGAATCCTGCAAACACTTATGCGGCACTTACCTAGTGCCAAGCAAGGAGCCAGATGTTGGAGATTCACCACGGATACAAGAAATTCCTGCTGGACATGGGACATACAAGGGCAGGAGGACCACGTGAGCCCAAAGGATCAGGCTTGCAGAGGGGATCCTCTCCGCTCTCCCCCCAGACTTGGCCCCACTCTGCTGAGCTCCTCTTCTGAGCGCACCTGCAGGTGCAGCGCCTGGCGTGCGTGGGTGTGGGGGTGTGTATGGGGGAGAGGGGAAAGGAATGTGAGGGTCGGGTCAGCCCAAACCAAGACCGGCACCTGCAGAAGCCCTTGGCCAAAGCCTTTGAAACCCGGCCGCTCTGACACACTCTCGGGCTATACACTGGCCGCCCGGGCGGGGGATTTCCTTCGCTTCCTGATCTTCCGCGGCCGCGATTCTGCAGATCGAACTGCTCCCCTCTTCCCTACACGTCTTCCCGGCTAAGCTAGGTGCCCCCCCCCCCTCCGGCCTCGCTATCCCAGCTCGGGGGCTGTTGGCGTCCGCAGCGGACCCGCAGGGGAGCTCTCCTGGCTGCAGCGTCCTCGGCGGTCTCCTCGAAGGAACCTCTGGTGCGCGGTGCTGGCACCTGCCGGCTGCTTCTTTCTCGGAGGCTATGCCGGGGGTCCCAGGGACCACGATGGAGGAGAGGGGTCAGAGCCCAGGGGAGGTCCTGCACTGGGGGTGGGAGAGTGGCGGTGCTGGCGGGAGGGAAACAGCGCGGCTGGGCAGGTCCAGGGGGGTCCGCCAGGGGCCCCGCCCAGCCTCTGACCGGGCAGAAAAGGACAAAGTGCCTTAGGTGATCTGTACCTTCGTGGTCAAACACTTTCTACCCCATTAGCAAAAAAACCAAAAATCTGTTTCGGAAACTCCCCTCTCCCCTCAAGAATTCAGTGTCCAAAAATGCAAATTTCCTTCAGGCGCAGACTGCAAGCCCAAGGGACCGTCCCTCCCCTAACCCCGCCCCGGCCGCCGCAGGAGCCTGCGCGTCGTCCCTAAGGACCTAGAGCCAACAGTCAGGGCGTGGTGTTTCGTTCTGAAGGGGAGACAAGGAGCACCCATGAGTGCGAGTCTCGCGATCCTGTTCGGGTTCCGGAAGATCAAGGCGCCCCCTCCCCAGACATGCCGGCCCGGAATGTCTAAGTCACAGCTCAGTTTCTCCGCCTGGTGCTTGGGCCCAATCTCCGTGACTCTTGTTGCAGAGACCCCTTTGACCTGGGGCAGGGGCAGGGGCAGAGGTGCGGGCAACTGCTGCTCCCCGAAAATGGAGTGTGGAGGGGCCCCACACATGCCTAAGGGAACTCGGGCCGTGACGCCCTGCTCAAGGCAGCGCCCAGCCCCGAGGGCAGAAATCGCAGGAGGCTGCCTGTTTGGCGAGTTTATCCTGTGCGGGGTCCCAGGAGTGCTCCGCCCACCCGTCCTTTCTGTAGAGACCCGAGCTGGACGTGTGCCAAAGTCACCCTCTTGTTGGGTTAATTGTCCAAGGCAAATCTTTACCTCCAGAGGATACTTAAGAGGTGGCAGCTGCTTTTAGCAGTTGTCAGGACATATATCTAAAGAAAAATAGTCATAATATAATTCACAATATGATGACAGCCACAGTGGCCCCAGCCCTCTCCTTTTCTGACCTGCAAAGGAGGAAAAGCTGTTGAGGGTACTAACATTAATAAGGCAAATGTATTTCACAGGGCCTAACACACAGAAATATTAAGCTTGGGAAAGACAGACAACTTTCCCAGGGCTAGAGTCTCTGTTGTAGATAAAGAATTGTAACACAGCAAAAATGCCTGCTCTAAGGGCAGTCGTCCTTGGTGCAGCTAAACCTAATGACGGGAAAGTCTTCAGCTGTTTCTTTAAGTTTCTTAGGGAAATGAGTGGCAAATATCTTACTGTTCTTTTTGTAACCACCTATGTTCCTTTTCTTTTTCTTTTTTAATTTAATATTATTTTGTCAATATACAATGTGGTTGATTATTGTGGCCCATTACCGAAGTCAATATACAATGTGGTTGATTATTGTGGCCAATTACCGAAACCTCCTTCCCTTCCTCTCCCCCCTCCCTCCCAACAATCTCATATCTGTTCGCTTGTCGTATCAACTTCAAGGAATTGTACTTTTTGTGTCTTCTTCCGTACTTGTTGTGTCTT
This sequence comes from Galeopterus variegatus, assembly GCF_000696425.1. Lineage (NCBI taxonomy): Eukaryota > Metazoa > Chordata > Mammalia > Dermoptera > Cynocephalidae > Galeopterus > Galeopterus variegatus. The sequence goes on along the minus strand of NW_007739072.1, from coordinate 15,632 downwards.
CTTCCCTCCTCCCCCCTTTGTGTATTTATTTATTTATTTTTAGCTCCCACAAATAAGTGAAAACGTGATATTTCTCTTTCTGTGACTGACCATTTCACTTAGTATAATTCTCTCTAGGTCCATCCATGTTGTTGCAAATGGCAGGATTTCATTCTTTTTTATAGCAGAGTAGTATTCCATTGTGTAGATATACTACATTTTCCGTATTCGCTCATCTTTTTTTTTTTTTTTTAAAGATGACTGGTAAGGGGATCTTAACCCTTGACTTGGTGTTGTCAGCACCACACTCAGCCAGTGAGCGAACCGGCCATCCCCATTTGGGATCTGAACCCGTGGCCTTGGTGTTATCAGCACTGCACTCTCCCAAGTGAGCCACGGGCTGGCCCCATATCCACTCATCTGATGATGGACATTTGGGCTGGTTCCAGCTCTTAGCTATTATGAATAATGCTGCAATGAACATTGGAGAACAGGTACACCTCTGACTTGATGATTTCCATTCCTCTAGGTATATTCCCAGCAGTGGGATAGCTGGGTCATATGGTAGATCTGTGAGCAATTGTTTGAGGAACCTCCATACCATTTTCCATAGAGGCTGCACCATTTTGCAGTCCCACCAACAATGTATGAGAGTTCCTTTTTCTCCACAACCTCATCAGCATTTATCGTTCACAGTCTTTTGGATATTAGCCATCCAAACTGGTGTGAGATGGTATCTCAGTGTGGTTTTGATTTGCATTTCCTCAATGCTGATTGATGTGCAGCATTTTTTCATGTGTCTGTTGGCCATTCGTATATCTTCCTTTGAGAAATGCCCATTTAGCTCTTTTGCCCATTTTTTTAATTGGGTTGCTTGTTTTTTTCTTGTAA